>NC_056739.1:1960493583-1960696083 GCF_019279795.1 Protopterus annectens
ATGATACTAGGCTATTGGCCCAGAGGCCCATATAAGCTAGCCAAGAATTTATTTTGCCCATGTTCCCACAAAGTCAGCACTTGTTTCCCCCTGTCCAGCAGGGGAAATAAGCTATAAACTATACAGATAATAACACATATATATTGTATTATAGATTTTGTGAATGGCAGTTTACTAGACCAAATTGTCTACATTCTCACTAGAGGTGCAAATCTTTCTGACCATGTCCTTAATATTAGTGCTCATGCCTTTACCTCTCTGAGTGTCTCCTCCTCCCTGGAAAAGGTTGACCAAGAGGCTCTATATTTCTTCTCCCTATGCAAGACTAGTGGCATCATGAGCACTCGTACGAAGGACAATAACCTTTATCATCAATCCTCCCATGAATCCTATTACACCATGGGACTTCTACAATGTCAACATCTTATTACTTTCTGGCAACCTAAAGAATTTAAATGTGCCTCCATGTTGAACCCCTTGCCAAAGCTGCTGTATATACGTCTGATGCCTACACCTAAATAATTGCATTGTGGCATCTATCCAATATGGTACAATTTAATGGGAAATTTCTAATAAGCCCTTATGGTGGAATGCTTGTATAAAAAATATATGACAAAAGGAAAGTACCACCTCTCTTATGTAATAAATCGTCCTCCCCTTGCCATAAAAGGGATCTAAAATACGATAGCAGAAATTTCAAGTATCCCATTAAAAAGTTTAAGGCAACCTACAAGGTTGACACCTCCACCAAAATTGCCACAAATCCTTCTTTAACTATATCAAGAAATTCAGATGTAGTGCTAAGTACTGCTCAGAACTAGTGTCTAACAGACAAAAGAATATTCTGACCAAGAGGCCATTGCCAATGTCTTACCCAATAAATTCAACTCAATTTTGCCCTGCCTACTCATCCTTCGGTTTCCCTCCATTGCCCACTGAACCCCCCCCCCCACAAATCTGCCTTGATCGAGTCTTATTTGCACTACTGAAGACTAAGTAAACTGTTTATATGGGTCCAGACAACTTGCATGATTGTTTCCTGGCATAGATCCAGACAGTGTGCAAGGCTGTCTCCTAGCAACAGTCAAATGTAGCTTTGAACAGAACCTTCTGAGCCTGTTCAGTTTTATCCTCTCCATTGGTTATGTACCAGATATATGGTGAATTGCTATGTTAATGTCACCTCATAAGGATGATTCCAGCACAGATCCAGGTAATTGCAGTCCCATAAGTTTAAGTAGCATTATTTATAAATTCTAAAGTATGTCATAACTGAACTTGTCAAAAATGACATAGAGAACCTTCAAACCCTTGATCCAAATCCATTTAGCTTTGCTAAAGGAAGGTTCTGTCTGCTCAAGCTGCTTAACTTTTTCCAAAGGGTTACATAAGTCATGGACATGGGACTGTTTATCTAGAACTGCCTAAGGCTGTTGATGCAATTCTCCATGCACATATTATCAGTAAACTCACCCGACTTAACATTAACCCATGCATTGTCCATTGGGTAGCCAACGTGTACACTGACAGAACTCCTGCAGTAAGGGTTGAAGTATCTCTTCCACAGAGAAAAATATATTGCTAGTTGTGTCCTTGTGTGCTCTGTCCTGCCTCCCCTCCTCGTCTTCAAAATTTATTTTTCTGATATCAAGATTGTAGACAAAGGGATATGGCTGACTACATTTGCTTAAGACTGTAAACTGTTTGCTATTGTACATTCCTTAATGGATGCTCACATGCACTAACAAAGGCTTGGCTATGCTAACACCTGCTATGCAGACTGTAAGCTCAGGCTTATTGACAAATATGTAGTATGTCTGTTTTAGAAAGTAGGATTTCCCTAGTTTGCAGTATATTAAGGATACCCCCTTAAATGACACATTCATCAGAGGTCCGCTTATCTTCTTTGATAATAATCTGTCTGTCACCATTGTCTTTTAAGTACAGTCAGGAAATAATTCTACCTGGCGCAATTCATTTCTAAAGGCATTTCCTCTGTGAAGAAAGAAGTCATAATTTCTCCTTCAGCATATCTCACTCCACTGAACAAGAAAGATGAAAAGGAAAGTTACTGGACTAAGCTCCCTAAAATACCATGATAGATTGAAAGCCATCTCATTATTTTTTATCTCATACAGCCTGCTTCATGGGAAGCTATGCTTACCCTTCTATGTCATGAGAACCTTGCCCTGCTTGATATCCTTCACCTTTGCAAGACTAGTGGCATTATAAACACTCATGCCAATAACTATAATCTTCATCATCACATAAACAAGACCTACTGGCATGATAAATATTTAACCCGACCTATCCTCTATGTATTGAATAAGCTCCTCCCCCTCACATCAACCAAAGCAACACATTAGCCACTTTTAAGACAACATCTCAACAACTGGATGAATGTCCATAAATTTGCCCTGAGATATGTAGCATGGCTCTTTTTGATCAGGGTGGCTGATATTTTTTAAAGTGTATTGTGCTTACATTAGCTAGGCTCTTAGTGGTTACCCGGACTGCATGACTAGTAAATACCCATGAATTCATAAACACATACTATTAACAAACATAGGACACATGCTGTTAGCAAAATAGTGCTATTGAAATAAAGCTGTGACATAAAGCAAGTTACAGAATTACAAAATGTCCGAAGAGACAAGCATTTAACACTTCACTGTTGAAATAAAAAAGATGGGGCACACATTGTCAGCAGCACAGGGCTACTGTGCTCTGATAAGTGATAATCCCTATTCTGAGGTACCTCGATGGGGTCCTAACTGCACTTGTGACACTTTTATTTTATTTTATTTTTTGGCTCTTGGTCAGGATGATCTTCTGCAGGCAACTGATGTCTCTCCTAATTCTATCCATACAAATGTACCTCTCGGGGCTAAGGCTGCCAACCTGAGGACATAACTGGCAGAGTATTCAACTATCTTGGGGGAGAAGAGATTGAGGAATATAGACCCTATATCCTATGCTCTTGACTGCAGTTTTTTTTGCATGTCCTAAACTTCAAAGAGAGGGGCATTCAGCATTGCTCTCAACTGAATCAGGGACAAATCTTAACAGAATCAGGAGCAAATCCAGAAATAATCAGGGACACTTTTAAAATATATAGTACTATTAACTCGAGACATTGACAGCATAAGAGAATGTAAATTAATATACATTTTTTGAAGTAAAAGAATTCTAAAACTCTAATTGCTGTCATGATTCACTAAATGTAATTCACAACCTTTTTTCCAAAAGTCACCCATTTCAGGACTGATTAAAACGGGCCGAGCTAAAAATTGAGTCAAAATCGGGGATGTCCCTGAAAATCAGGGACTGTTGAGAGGTAAACACATGTCAATGAGTGCTTCTGTTCATGATTTGTTGACATCCCCCCAGCTCTTTGTGCACATGCGGGCTTCTGAGATTCTATTGCTACTCCCCAGCCTCTGCTATGGAGTAACACTTTGCCACAAAATCCCAGATCCCCTTGAAAGAGGAGATTTATCCCCAGGCAGCCCTCAATCTTTCCTGGTCAGTAGTGAAACTGGGTTCCCCAGCAACCCAGATGGATGCCCTGACTGTGCACATTTGAACTGGCAACGTTTGCAACATTTTGCATTGCACTCTATAGTTACAGAGATGTAGCATTTAAAAATATTTCCAAAAAGCATCATTTGGCATTGTAGTATTTTTTTCCTACAAGATCTGTGGCATTGTAGTATTTTTCCTACAAGAGCTGTGATATTCTGTTTCACATATTTAATGACTAGAAAAAATCAAGCAAATTGTAATAGATATAATAGTCATTCTATTAATATAAAGGTGTATTGTGGTGTATACATACTTTATTCTGTTTGTGCAGTAGACAGTTGTAATAGCACTGCATTGTGCAACAGAGATTTCTGTTTGTGCAATATACAGTGACAGCAGTACTGCTTTGTGCAGTAAAGGTTGTGAGGAACAGAGTGGTATTCAATGACAGCATTTTATTTAATAGTAAAAGTGGTAATGCTTTGCATAAAAAATATGCAGTGCATGGAACAAGCTGATTACACTCCAATATTTGTAAAAGGACAAATCAGTTAAGTGCTAGAGTGGCATGAGACCTAACCGTAACAAATATTAAGTACCACCTGCTTAATTTGTTAAGGTCAGGTCTCAGGCTAGGCAGTAAAATCTCCCAATACTAACCAGCAAATGACAGTAGCAGAATAAAAGATTTGTTTCTGTTTGCTGTCTGTAATGAAACCATGTCCCTGGCTTCTGGTTATAAACTTAGAAAGCTACAAGAAAACAGGATGTGCATTCACCTGCATTTTCTGAAGGATGCAAAGTCTGAAACTTAAATACATATATCATTATTTTATGAATTCAGTCCTCAGTAACTTGTCAGAAAACCATGGACTTTATGAGAAATAGACCAAACATATGTCAAAAATCTGGGCATTCTGTGAAAATCTGTACAGTTGAGAGCCACGAAAGGTAAGTGTAAATGAAAAGGACAGTGTTACATTGCCTTTGTGACAGCACTCGGTACGTGCTTTATGGCATTGAAAGCCTGCAAAACACTTAGCACTTTCTTTTCTTTGTAATGTAACTAGTAGTAAATGGAACAAATAAAGCTCCATTCATTACAAATTATTATTATGATCAGGTCTTCGATTCTAACCTGTTATTATGTGTTCTTGATGTGGATGCCAAGATTCACCTCTCAAGCTTTCCTCCTGTGGTGAATTTCTTGGCATTCATGTCTTGAACACTTAATAATTTGGTTAGGATCACGGAACCCTGCATAATCCTCTATATAATACATATTAAAGTGCATCATATAGAGAAACATACTTCCAAGTCAAACTGTGACAGTTTGCTTCTCATGTTATTGTGATTAACAATAGGTACAGCATTTTAAAATGTATGTGGAAGAGACTGTGCTGTTGAATTAAAAAAGACAGGACAGTCATTGTTATCAACATATTGATGCTGTATGTTGTCAAGCCATATTGTGAAATACCTGATGGAGGCAACTGAAGTTGTGGTATTTGTCACTATACTTTATAGCAATTGAGAAATGGCATAGAACAGTTTAATATCCTTCTGGAAAGAAACATGGCATATTTGCATTTTTCTGAATAGAGGTGTGATATTCAACTTTGTATTTATCAGACAGACCACATATTCTAATACACATTGCCAGTGAAAAAGAAAATGGCAGCTACTTTCCCTTCAACTACTTTTTTAATGAAGGGCAATCAATTTACAACATACAGTATTTTAAAGTGCCTATGGAAACTAACATTTTATACTGTACTCTTGAGAAAAAAGGGATGCACACATTGTCAACAATATAATACTGTTGCATACTCACAACACCTATTCTGAGATACCTAATAGTAGGGGAAATTACTGACTGGAGCTGCAACATTTTGCTTTGCACTTTATGGTGTCAGGGAAGTAACTTACACTATTTTAAAATTATTCCAGAAAGCACAATTTGCCATTGTACTACTGACAAAAAAAAAAAAAAATAAGAATACACTTTGCTAGCAAGAAAAAATATACTTTTCCTTCAACTAAATTGTACAAGGCACCCTTCTCATTAGTATTAATGATAAATGCATTGGAACTGCATTGTGCTACTGCTACATCATGCAACTCTCCAGTGCATTACACACCTATTACTTCTGGCTACCCTACACATGCTATAGGTGAAATTGTTCGAATGTCAATTAAATGTAGATAAAAAGACAAAAGGCATGATCAAATGCTGTTCCCATAGGAAATCATTGCCAGTCCAGTTTCTAAGTGTGCATAGGCAATAGTTCACTTATTTAGGTTCATAGGTGTGTACTAGGCTAATGGCCCTGGAGCCTATACAAGCCTAGCCCATAGGATTACCCTGACATTGTGACACCCAACCTTAGTTCCCAGTGCCTCTGTCGAGTAGAGCCACTGGAGTGATCCGCAAGGTGAATTTTCTATTTCCCATCCACTCATCAACATTTCTCTTGAAGAGGGCCAGTGAGGTGCTGTTTGACATGTATGGGAAGCCTATTCCATAGCATGGGCAGCTCTGGGTTATGAACCTGTCCCTTCAGCATGTTCTGTTGATTGTGGTAATGAGTTTGAGGTCCCTGGAGCATGTGGTGTGGAGGGATTGGGGTTTCTTTAGATGTAGCATTTCTAAAAGAGCTGGGACAGACATGGCTTTGTAAGTCAAGCAGAGATCGCCTCTAAGTAGGCGATATGAGACAGAGAATAGTTGGAGCTTTTTGAGTCTGTCCATATAGGACAAGTGTTTAAGGCCTAGGATCCTCTTTGTGAGGTACCTTTGCAGCCTCTTCAGCTGTTGCAGGTGTCTAGTGAGGTACATGCCAAATGGGCATTGTACTCGATAATTGGCCTAATGAGGGAAGAGTAGAGGGAGACAGTGACCTCTTTCTTCCTGGATGCAAAATCCTTAGTAATGAGATGTGCCACATAGAAGGACTTTTTGACCCCAGTGGCAATGTGGTGGTCAAAAGAGAGGTTGCTGTGTTCCCAGATCTCTTATAACACCTTCTGTGTTCAGTGGACTACCATTGGTGTGGTAATTCATGGGAACTGGGTTTTTCCCAAAGGGGATGATGACACATTTTTTGACATTGAGCTTAAGGCCATGGTTCTGACACCAGTCGTTGGTTTCAGTGAGGCTTTTCTGTAGGATGTCAACATCACTTGGGGAGTTAATAATGGCTCCCAACTTGCAATCATCTGTGAACTTTGTCAGCCAGAGTCCCTTCATGTTGGCTTGGACTTCTGAGAAGTAGATATCAGACAGGAGAGGACCCAGGACCGATCCCTGTGGGACTCCACTCATGACTGGTCGGCGTTCTGACTTGGAGTCAGCTACTTTTACACTGTGGGTTCTATCTGTGAGCCAGTTTGAAACCCACCTAGTGATATATATATATATATATATATATATATATATATATATATATATATATATGCCTAGCTTACTGAGTTTTTCTATGATTCCTGAGTGGGGAATGGTATCAAAGGCTTTGGCCACATGAAGGTAGGCTGTATGAACCACCTTGCTTTCATCCACAGCTCTGGTGACTGACTCAAATAAGTTGACCAAGTTGAACAGGCATGATCGACCCTTCACAAAACCAAACTGTGTGGGATCCAGAGTTTGGAGAGTCCCTATATCCCTGTTTATTAGGACCATGATGATGATGCG
Source organism: Protopterus annectens (assembly GCF_019279795.1). Taxonomy (NCBI): domain Eukaryota; kingdom Metazoa; phylum Chordata; order Ceratodontiformes; family Protopteridae; genus Protopterus; species Protopterus annectens. The sequence continues at coordinate 1,960,500,803 of NC_056739.1, forward strand.
CTTGCATAACAGACTTGTCAGGCTACTGGGGTGATAGTTCCCATGGTCTGTAGTTGCTCCTCCTTTGTGGAGAGGGATGACCATAGCAGTGTGCCATTCGGTAGGGACAAAGCCTGAGGTGAGGCTGTGATTGAACAGGGCACAAAGGTGAGGTTTCACCCTTCTTCAACTTGGTGTGGCTGTGGAGTTGGTATATATATATATATATATATATATATATATATATATATATATATATATATATATACACACATATGTTTGGGGTGTGTTGGGGGGCTTGCCCCCAACATTCAGGGGTGGAAAGGCTTGCCCCTGTAAAAAATTAATAAAAAGGATTTTCCCCCATTTGACTTTCAGGGATTTTGTTTTCTGAGCTATCAGTGTGTCAACTTACAAGAAGCTGGCATTTCATAGTAGATCCATTAATATTGTCAGAGCTGAAATATCTATTTGACATTGCTGCTAGAAATCTATGGCACAAACTGTCAGTCATTTAATTTAACTCTCAGTTTCAGTGTGGTTTTCTCTGTAGAAAGATATTTCAAGTTTTGATTTCTTTGTATTCTGCCCACAAATGAGGTTCACTGGAGTAATGTGTTGCTTGTGCAAGTATACATAACAAGAAAAAGGAACCATTCATCACTCATTTCCTTTTCTTCACTAGACAGGAATTCACAGTACACAAAACAACTTTTTTAGCATGCCTGCCCTTGACCATGCGCAAACAAATGTTTATAATAAATCTGAACTTTGATACTACATACATCCATAATAAAAATATTTCACGTGTGGGGATTAATGTCCTCCTTGACTGCCAATACACCAAAACAGTTATTCTCATAACAAGTGTACAGGCTGTTCTTAGAAATATCTAAACTAGTACCTGCTTTGATGTAATTTGGTAGTCTATTCCATGTATCAGCTGTTCTTTCAGAGTGCCAGTTAGTACATTTCTTATTCCTATAGAATCTTCTACATAGGTTGCCTGGTGATTCTCTACTACTTATTAATAACCCCAATCATTGCCAGAGGTAGTTGTCTCTAAATGCCCTATATATCTTAAATATCTATATGACACTGTACAAGTTCAGATATTTTAGTGTTTCATAATAACTTAAATTTTCACATCCATGAATGCCCTTGGTATATTTCCACTGTACTCTTTCCAGTTTACTCATGCTTGTTTTCTTATAAGGTTTCCATTTTGTTATTCCATACTCAAGTTTGGGTCTAGTGTAACTAACATGCAATGATTTCATCACTGCTGATTTCCTAGACTTTATGAATCTTTTTATACAACCTGTAGTTTTATAGCTATCATTAACCAATTGGTCAATAAAGATTAAAAAAATCTCAAAGCTGGATCTACCTATATACCCAGGCCCTTAAATGAATCTACAGTTTCAATCACTGTGTGCTGTATTAAATATTCACCTTTCAGTTTATGTCTCCCAAATCTTATATGCTTTGTGTTTGATGTACTTATAAACATATTATTATATTTTTATATATATTATTATTATAAACATTTTCAAATCTAGGTGCTAAGGATTTCCCTCTCTCTTCCCCCCTTGGCTGACCTGGTGTGACTCAGTTTGAACTCTACAGTTCTCTACAAAACAGAGTCTACAGGGCTGCAATTGGTCACTATAACATAATCAGTTTTTCTCAGCATTTAAGCAGATTGAACTCTACAGTTCCCTACAAAACGGAGTCTACAGGACTGCAATTGGTCACCATAACAAAATCAGTTTCTCTCAGCATTTAAGCAGATTGAACTCTACAGTTCCCTACAAAACGGAGTCAACAGGACTGCAATTGGTCACCATAACAAAATCAGTTTCTCTCAGCATTTAAGCAGAGTAGGTTGCACACACAAAGCATTTGTTAAGCTTTCACTTACAGTGCTGTGTAATTAAGCAGGTCACCATTTTGGTCAGCCATGGGGCTCTTTTTTCTACTTGAGTGTTTGCCTCCTTCCCCTGTAACTTAAGTAAACTGACTCTTACATTAAGAACTATAATACTTACCTTATAGCTTTAGGACACCTTAGGAAACCTTGTAAACTGTAATAGCCTGACATTTGAACAAGTAACCCTTGTAAAATTCCCAGAATTGTATACTGTTGGTCTGTCTTTCCTGCTAAACATAAGTGAAATTACAGTGCTGAGTGCAAGTAACATTAAAATTAAAGTACTGAGTGCAAATAACATTATAGTGCTGAGTGCAGATTTTAGGACCTTACATTCAACTTACATCTGGTGTGGTGTCTTGAGTCAATCAGGGTATTCCCTGTAACCACTCCTACTGCCTTCTCTTTTCCCCCACCCCCTCTTTCCTCAAACAGGTTAAACTGCTACAATTCAGTACAGGCATCATTTTCAAATCTAGGTGCTTAGGATTTCCCTCTCTCTTCCCCCCTTGATGACCTGGTGTGACTCAGTGTAAGTTTCTTCATTGTATGGATCTTTTACTGTTATTTGTGTAACTGAATGACCTGCTGCTAAATTCTGATTCTGCACAGACTGCTCTATTTTTTTTGCAGAGGCTCTATAAGTAGCTAGTAACTTTACTGAATTCCTGTGGTAATATTTGTGTTTAAACTGAAACTGTACCTAGAGAAAGTGTATAATCAGAGCTCCTACTTGCTGCATGTGTTTTTAATGTTTAAATTGCACACACACATTGAAGAAATGCTTTTATGACTTGAATAACGTGGGCTAGCTATACCTGAAGTGCTTTTACTGGCAATTTTCAAGTTGTACAATTGTGAACAATTGATTTAGTTTTTCTGGTATATCTTTACAATCTGGCAAGTGTTTATTTACTGCATTGCTCTCTTGCTTAGGTTTCTTAGCTATAAATCTTAGTTCATTCCAAAGTGTGCTACTTTACCCCCCCCAACCTTCAAACCTTTCTGAATGTATTATTATAAAATAACTGCCTGTTGTTGCCTTCATGCTTACCCTAGAATCTCTGCTTTTCTCTTTTCCTAGTTGAACTCTACAGTTCCCTACAAAATGGAATCTACAGGACTGCAATTGGTCACCATAACAAAATCAGTTTCTCTCAGCATTTAAGCAGAGCAGGTTTCACACTAAAAGCATTTGTTAAGGTTTCACTTACAGTGCTGTGTAATTAAGCAGTCCACCATTTTGGTCAGCCATAGGGCTCTTTTTTCTGCTTGAGTGTTTGCCTCCTTCCCCTGTAACTTAAGTAAACTGACTCTTACATTAAGAACTATAATACTTACCTTATAGCTTTAGGACACCTTAGGAAACCTTGTAAACTGCAATAGCCCTGCTACATTCGCCCTCACTATGCTTGGGCTCTCTTCGTTCCCCTCCCTGCCCCCAATTACCTCCCACCCCCAGTACCTCTAAATTTATAGTACTATAGCCACTCCCCCACTTTCTAGATCCTATCTGCTTTCATCTGGGATAATTCCTCCCACCCCCATTCTTCTACTTACATTTTAATAGCACCTATTAACTTTCATCTGGCATTCTCCCATCCCCCTTCCAGTACCTGTACCTCACCACTCTATCTTCTGGTGTTGCATCACCAGGTAAAACAGTTACTCGAGACCAAAGGCCAGAAAGCGAGATCGCAGGACTCAGCTCCTCAAAGTGAAAAGTTTATTCAATCCAAAGATGATGAAAGGGAAATAAAACCACCATTAAAGCCTTTTACAAAAATCATAAAACAAACAGCGTTTTCGTCAGGTTAATCGACTTCATCAGATGACCAGTACATTTCCAACTCTCCTTTTTATAATGAAATCTATTGACTCACTTAATCAATTAAATAATTAAATAATTAAAAACAAATTCCTTTTCTTAATTGTTCAATGAAACTTATTACAGGAAATTATAATATAAGTGTAAAACATGGGAAACTTTAAAAAATGCATATATGTTTAGTTTCAAAATTTTATACCCAAGTACATGTTTGTTTCTTCATCTTACTAGCTGCCAAGAATTAGGTGTTAAAAATCTTTTCTTAAATACGTTGTTATTTAATTATACATAATTAATCTATAAAAACTCTGTTTAAAATATTAATAATCACATTAAAAATCATGTAGATGAAGCATAATCTCAATTCAATATTACCAGGAATAAATACATGAAATATATATACACATAAAAGGAACCATATATAAAATGAGCATGTATAGTGACATCTAGGGGTGGAATACCCTTGTTACATCTTTACCTATAGCTGCTCTTAATCTAAGTAGTGGCAGTATAGAAATTTTATCATTTAATCCTGGAAATTTATCTGAGTTCAAGGACAACTGCCACCACAACTCCCTGTATTCCACTCTATCTTCCCAAGGACCACCCCTGATGTCTTTTTTAACTTGTTCAATTATTAAAAATTTGTATTTATATTCCCTTCATGTTTTACTGTGTTTGTAAAGTGCATTGCTTTCTTTACCTGTCAATATATTGTACATGTGTTCGTAAATCCTTCTTTGGAGCGCTCTCTCCGTCTTCCCTATACAGAAGGAATTACAAACTTCACAAACAGCTAGATATATTATACCTGTAGTCTCACAGTTAAAATAATCAGGACTATATATCCATTTATTTAATTAATTAATTAATTGATTAAGTGAGTCAATAGATTTCATTATAAAAAGGAGAGTTGGAAATGTACTGGTCATCTGATGAAGTCGATTAACCTGACAAAAACGCTGTTTGTTTTATGATTTTTGTAAAAGGCGATAATGGTGGTTTTATTTCCCTTTCATCATCTTTGGATTGAATAAACTTTTCACTTTGAGGAGCTGAGTCCTGCGATCTCGCTTTCTGGCCTTTGGTCTCGAGTTACTGTGGTTTTTTGGCGTTTTTGGTGGTGTTTGGATTAATTGTAACAGGTAAAACAGTTCCTTAACTCACTAGCTGAATCCCAGATAATGATATACTCCTCTTCACTACCCCTCTTGTTCGCACCATACCTCCTTACCTTATATGAAAACCAGTTTCTCATGGGATTTCAGGTCCCAAAAGGCCATACTATCACCCAGCTGTAAATCCTCCCACCTTCAACCATACTTACCGTACCAGGTCCTATCCAACATCTTGTTCAGTCTATCAACATCTCAACCCCAGGCACATTAGCTCTAGATCCAAACACTACCACAAACTAATAAACAAATTCCTGAAGTTCATCACCAAGTATAGACTTAACCTAATACTTGGTAGTGATATTCACCCCAACCCTGGCCCACCCACTTCAGATACACATACCCCCTCTACTTGCAATCTAAGCTACAAACCTACACTAACTCTCTACTAGCCTGTCATCTCAATATTAGAAGCATTAATAACAAGGTACATGAATTGCATGCACTTCTGGATGTCCACTCCCCTGAGATTCTCTGTTTTTCTGAAACCTGGTTAAAACCTAACACTACAGACAATGAAGTGTAACCACCTGGGTACAACATACACAGGCTGCATCGTGCTTCAAGGAAGGGGGGTGGGGTAGCTGTACTCTATAAATCTGAGTTGAATGTCACCATAGATGTAATACAACCACCTCAGATTAATAACTCAGATATTCTTGCCACCAAATTACAACTTAATAAAAATAAATGCATTAATATCATCTGTATGTACATTCCCCCAGGTAACACTATATCTACACTTGAAGATATCCTGCACTGGCTATCATGTCACTACCCCCAAGAAACCCTACTACTTGGAGACTTTAACATAGACTGGGGCACCTGTTCCTCAGAATCCCCAACCACCCATATTAACCTGCATGCATTTACACAAATCATATCCACCCCTACCAGGATAGGTAAACCCAACCAAAAAGAAAGCATACTTGACTGGGTACTCATAAATAGTCACCCCCAACTGTACACCTATGGTGCCCTCCCTGATGGCCTAAGCGATCACCTTCTCACATATGTAATTAAACACAAAGCCATTAATTCCCAACAATCCTTACTCAGAAAGGTTAGAAACAATAAAAACTTTGACCCTGCCAAATTCCAACAAGAACTAAACTCATGCAATTGGTCTATTCTAAAACACCTCCCCTTAGAGGAAGCAGTAGCATACTTTAACAACAAATTCCTTGAAATCCTTGATTTGCATACACATGTTCGTTCAAAGAGAACAAAGGCAAAAACTGTGCCATGGCTTTCTAAAGAGTCTAAACTCAAAATTACCCTTAGAAACAAAGCATGGGCTTTATGTTGCTCTTCTAAAGACCCCCAAGATCACATTAAATACTGGCAATCCAGGAACAAAACTAAAAAATCCATTTTACAAGACAAAAAAACAATACTACTGTAATTTACAGACAGTAAATCAAAATAACCCTCAGAAGTTTTGGGAAGGTTTAAATTATCTACTACATCCTGGACAAACTTCAACCCCAATCCCTGCTGCTACTATTGATAAAACCCCTAAAGATGTTTCTGACAGTTTTAACCAATTCTTTACTGAGACAATTCAAGCCCTAGCTAGCCAACTACCTCCTAGCTCCCCTTGTCCTGAAAGTAGCACCCCTAGAAGCCTACTCGCATTCAGCTTCCAACCAGTCGCCACTTCACTTATCCGTACCTTGATCAAAAAATTAAAACCCACTACACTTTCTGCTGATCAACTCCCTGCCGAGTATCTACAAAAATCAGCTGATGCTATTGCTTACCCTGTCTCAAAACTAATCAATCGAACCAAAGTAGAAGCTAAAATTCCCACCATCTGGAAAATATCCTATGTAATCCCACTTCACAAAGGAGGCAGCTCTACTGATTCTCCAATTATAGGCCAATAGCTATACTCTGTCCACTTGCAAAGATTATGGAAAAATTTATTCGTAGACAACTCATGCACCACCTAATCCAGAATCACCTTATGGCAGACACTCAGCATGGCTTCCGTCCTCATCACAGCACTACTTCAGCCCTCCTAGCCTTTACCAACACCATAAACCATAATCACAACAATAATTATATATCCTCAGCCCTCTTCTTGGATCTTTGCAAGGCATTCGATATGGTTGATCACCAACTTTTAATCCACACCCTGCAAACATTCTGTCTAGATACTAGAGCCCTTCAGTGGTTTCAGTCCTACCTGAATGGTCGACAACAGGCTGTCCTCTGGCAGAACAAACTCTCTAACCTTCTACCTAACACCCTTGGAGTACCACAAGGCTCTATACTAGGGCCCTTGATGTTCTCCATCTTCATTAACGACCTTTATACTGCCATCCCAAAAGTCAGCTGTATCCAATATGCTGATGACTCTACTCTGATCTGCTCGGCCACATCTCCAATAGAATTATGGTCAGCCACCCAGACCACCTTTAATACAATAGAAAACTGGCTTTCTGAATGTCGTCTGATCCTAAATCCCATAAAAACTAAAATGCTGTTATTTTCACAAACACATAGGTCTACCACTTTCACCTTTACCAATAAATTCAAACGATGGCACAATAATCTTCCCTGACCCCTCTACAAAACTATTAGGTGTCATCATAGATAATAATCTAAAATTCGACCTACATGTTAACCAAACTATCAAAACCATCAATAAAAAACTAGGGTCACTTTACAGAATAAAAGCCTCCCTAACCTCTCCAGCTAAAATTGCCATAGCTCACTCTCACCTTCTTTCAACCTTTCTGTATGCATCCCCTCTACTCTAGAATTTTAACAAGACTGTCCTTAACAAACTCTCAATTTGCTACAACCACATTGCCAGGTTTGCCACTAGGCTGCCTTTTAAGACACATCATTGCATCAATCTAAATCTACTTGGGTGGCTTGAACTACCCAGCCTAATCCAGTATAACCAACTGATTATGGCCTATAAAATCCTCTATAATCCAGACAATACTCCTGCACTTAAAAATATTATCACCCCCTATAACAATCCTAGACCACTTCGATCCTCTAACAAGCCACTAATTCAGACTAGCAAAATTAATAACACAGCCGGTGACTCTCTTTTTGCAAACTCTGTAAGTAGATCCATATAGCCAAACTGGAGGCTAAGCTCTCTCAACTCAGTACTGGCGTAACCAGTCAGGAGGAGAAGGAAACCACACTCACTACAATTCCAGTCTCACATAGACCTACCATGACAGCAAGCCAAACACATAAACACACAAAAACATACTCGGAGGCTCTAAATAAAAATCTGCCTAAGCAGCAGAGACCTCCAAAGCAGGCACTCAAGCAACTGCTACCCCAAAACAAAACACGTGCAACACATAGCTCACAAAGCCAGTGTGCTGAACAGTCACAGCCCTTAAGGCTAAACAACACACCTGATACACTTGTAATAGGTGACTCTATCATCAGGCACACTGACATCCCGCTCACCAGGCTGAACAAGGAGAAGGTCACGGTGAGCTGCCTGTCGGGCGCTAGGATCCGCCACATAACACAAGCACACAGGTCACTCCAAGGCAAGTACAAATATGACTCAATCATTGTTCATGCTGGTGTGAATGACCTGAGACGTACCTCCCTGGACTACATGAAAAGAGACATAGAGGAGCTCTCTGAGCATGTAGCCCAGGCCGGTATGACCCTGACCTTGAGTAGCATCTTACCCTCACCAAGAATGATGCCACAATATGAAGACAAGATGATCAATTTCAACAATTGGCTTAAGTATTGGTGTCATTCAAAGGGGATCCAATGCCTGTCAGCCTGGGATGACATGCTCGACAAGCCACGATGCTTCGCTAGGGACGGCTTGCACCTGTCACCCCTGGGCTTTCGGATATTGGCAAAGGCTCTTGCTACCCCCATAGTGCCTTTTTTGGGCAAGGCTCAAAAGACAAACCCACCTCCATAGGTATCACAAGGGATAAGAAACTAAGAGTAATGCTACTCAATGCCAGAAGGCTAAACCTCAAGATGCACACACTCGAAACTCTCCTTAGCATGGAGAACATCAATATCTGTGCAGTAACAGAAACCTGGTTCAAGGCTCCCGAGAGCACCCCAGCACTACCAGGTTATACCTCATACCATGCTTTTCGGCCCCAAAACTTGGACTGAACCACAAAAGGAGGGGGAGTATCAATATTAGTCAAAGATACCCACACCTCCAGGTTGGTGGCACAGCACGAAGCATCAGAGACTATCCATGTGCAACTAACAGTGGGTAAAACTGCCTTCCAGTTTATAGCCTGCTACAGACCACCCTCCCAAACCCAGGAACCCCACTCAGCCTTCCTGAGAACACTGGAAAATATGAAGATCTCTCCAAACACCATTATATTGGGTGACTATCCCAGCAGAGTGCTGCCCCACTGACATCTCAGATGCTCAGGTAAGAGCCACCCTCTCCAAAGTGAAAAACACAGCATCAATGGGACCAGACAGTGTCCCGGGCTGCGTCCTACATGAACTCCAAGAAGAGCTAAACCCAAACATAAAACTACTGTTCAATCTCAGCCTTACTACTGGATATGTACCCAAAGAGTGGCGTACAGCAACAGTGGTCCCTCTCCACAAAGGTAGTGCCTCAACGGATCCTGGAAACTATTGCCCCATAAGCCTCTGCAAAGCTATGGAAAGGATCATCATGGACCTCATAAATAAAGATATTAGGGACCTACAGACACTGGATCTTACCCAGTTTGGCTTTGTTAAGGGCAGATCCTGCCTCTTAAACCTGGTTGATTTCTTTGAAACAGTCACCAAGGCCATTGACGAGGGGAAGGTGGTCCACACAGCCTACCCGGACCTCGCAAAAGCCTTCGATACAATACCCCACTCAGGCATTATAGATAAGCTCACCAGCTTAAATATAAACCCCTATGTCACTAGATGGGTTGCAAACTGGCTGGACAGAACCCACATGATTAGAATTGCTGGAGCCATGTCAGACTCCAAACCAGTTACAAGTGGTGTCCCACAAGGCTCAGCCCTGGGACCTCCCTTGTTCGGTATATATTTCTCGGAGGTACAGGCCAACATGGAAGTACTGTGGCTGACCAAGTTCACAGATGACTGCAAACTGGGCGCCATAATCGACTCTCCAGCCGACACAAGCATCCTCCAAAAGGTCCGCATAGAAACAGACAACTGGTGCCAGAGCCATGGCCTCAAGCTAAATGCCAAAAAGTGTATAGTCATCCCCTTTGGCAAAAACAAAGTGCCCACAAATTACCACATAGGTGGTAATCCATTAAGTACAGAAGAAGTAATTAGGGACCTGGGGACCCAAGTTGATAGCAATCTCTCATTTGATAACCACGTGGCCAAAGTGGTTAGAAAAACATTTTATATAGCCCACCTAATCATGAAGGGATTCACATTTAGATCAGGGGAGGTCATCGTGCCTCTTTACTCATCCCTCATCAGGCCCATAATTGAGTACAATGCCCCTTTTGGGATGTACCTTACCAGACACCTGCAGCAACTGGAAAGACCCTAAAAGTACCTCACCAAGAGGATCAAAGGGCTCAAACAGATGTCATATGCTGCCCGGTTAAAGAAACTCCAGCTCTACTCAGTGGCATATCGCCCGCTCAGAGGTGATCTGTGCCTGACGTATAAAGCCATGCCCAACCCGGAATTAATGGACATGCTGCACCTCAGAAAATCCAAATCCCATTGAGCTACGCGCTCGAAAGACTTGAACCTCAGCACTGAAATAAATAGGACATGCTGGAGGGACAGATTCATAACCCAGAGGCTCTCTTCACTCTGGAATAAAATCCCAGTCCAGGTTAGGCAGAGTCCCTCATTGACTCTCTTCAAGAGGAATCTTGATGAGTGGATGGGAGATCGTAGGTTTACCCCGGGTATCACTTCTGTGTCACTGTTAGACAGAGGCACAGTATACTAACCTCAAAAAAGGGCATAGCAAAATTAATTTAAAATGGGTGGCGAAAGCCAAACACACTCTGGCTAGGCTTATAAATGCCCTAGGGCAGATAGCCTAGTATGAACCTATGAACCTATGAACTCTCTTCCAGCTGATATTACCTTCCTTTCCACCTTAGGTCAATTTAAAACTAGACTCAAACAACATTTGTCACTTAACTGGCTATGTCAATGTATCAAGCCTGGCTAACTCTCTCTAGAATGTGTATAAATCTGTTAACCAGTTTACTGTGTAATTTAATTTAATCCTGACTTACGCTCGGGATTAACTCTAACCTGTGGAACTTGTTTAACTTGCTTACTTATGTAATCTCTGTAAATAGTCTGTTTGTAGTATGTAATGCTGGTATTATGTAATGCTGTATCTGCTTACCCTTGGAGCTTTTCTCCCCGGGCCTCCGCTGAAAATGGACATGCATCCAGTCGGACTATCACGGTCAACAAATGTAAAATAAAATAAAATAAAAATATTCTCCTGTGCCCAAATGGTTGATTTAGTCAAATTCTTTTGCAGACATGCCCCTTCTGTAACATATGTAATCAGTTTACCAGTTTCATGTCATCTGCATACAGACTGTAGAACATCTCAGATGAAAAATATACATCTGAACAATACAATCTAAACAAGTATGGGCCTTGGACAGAGCCCTGTGTGACACCCTGACTGTAGCCAAGCATTTCACCTGTCCAATTGCTGTATTATATTTGCCATGTCCTATTTGTAAGCCATGCAGCTATCTATCTTATCAACAGTACATCAATATCTAGTTGTAATTTACTGATCAGTGCTTTGTGTATGACCCTGTCAAATGCTGAAGTTAGTGCTTTATAAATGACATCACAACACTACTTTTCATTTATACCTGTTATTATATTGTTATGCATCATCATGTCCAGGTGATACTAGATCTATTTTCAATATATGTATGCTGATATATGGTTTCAAGTCCCAACTTTTCCAGTTCTGACAATAACTTATCCAATATTGCCTTCTCTATTATGTTTTTAACAATGTGAAAATAAACTCAAGGGTCTGCATGACTCTGGATTGTTTCCAGTCTTGATGAGTCTCTCCATATTTATGCAACCTAGTAAATAATAAATATGATACTGTAAGTTTTTGTTGAACTGTTCTTTTTCTGTTTCCTCCCTGTGCTTTGCTTGGATCCAGTTTGCATAGTTTTTTTTTTCAATATAATCTAATTTGATATCAGTATCTGAGGTTGCCTAGATGTCACTAGGACAATTTATCACCATCCTTTGTGGAGCCAAACTGCTTTGTATACAATTTTTTAAATGTATCTATAATCTGTTGCATCTGAGAATACCTTTTTTATATCTACACACTGTTTATCAATTTGTATGTCTTTACTCATCTTAAGTATCTATAAAATGGTTTCCTATTATGCTCAGTATTTTTGTATACATTTTCTTCAAAATTTTCTTGATCTTGTTTCACAATATGTTTAATTTGTCTGTCTGTCTTGTTTATTTCAGTTTTCAAAGTTGCAGTTTGACCTCTTTTACATTTCTTATATTTTTGTCTCTCACCTAAATCAGATATCTTATACTTATGGAAATTTCCTGCTGTTGTGTGCATAGATCCTGACGTTAAACATGTTTGATTGTTTGCACCCAAACAACTTCTCTTTCAAAACTTTCCACATTCCTTCTGCAGTTTTCCACTGAAAACATCACTTCAATAAGTTGCACAAAGTAACTGTTTTGCTTCCATCTAATACATTATTAATCTTCTGTGCATTGGTTTAGATTTCAGTTTGGCAGAATTATATAGCAACAAATTAACCTTTATAACCTCATGATTATTGCACATCAATGTTGAGTTAATCTGGGAGTGTGGTATGTGTAGTGGGGGCTTACCTTACTGAAAAAATATTCTTTTAATGTTTGCTGAAAGTTGTTTCAGTGAGTTTTCTTTCCTTTTTTGGATTTGGGTAGATGGCTCTCAGTGGATCAACATGATTCCTAACCCCAAACACTGTAACATTGTCCTTTTCTCTTCCAAGAAATGTGCTTGCCTGTCACAGTGTAGTTTAACACATCTATAACTGAACAAATACTGTTACTTAGAACTGAGGTCATTAACAGAACACCATGAGATCGAGAGTTTCACTTCTTTCTCTCACATGTCTAGACTACATTTACACTTTCACTTGAAGCATTATTAGATTTTTATTATTTTTTTAATGGAGAGGCAAAATAAAATGCACCAAATCTGTTCATGATAAAAATATGTCACCTTAACAAACAAGAAACTTTAAAAGTAATGTAGATGGACACCTTTAAATAAAGCAGCCATTACTCTTTGTCCTATAGCCTTCACCACTGCCATTTCTATGCAAGTACAATGAGTCATACAAACAATTTAGCAAACTATATTGTGACTGTTGATGTGCAAACAACACATTTTTGTTACGTATTTTAGTCTAGGCCAGCATTTCGCAAATGGTAAAGCCAACCCCTCTGGTGAAACCCATGCCTGCTTCTCGAGAGGCCCAAGTAAGCCTGAAAATTTTGTGCACTGAAAACATTGACAATTCAGCATTTGTATGTGGAATTTGGCTAACTCATAAAGGGTACTAGTCTATGATTATCTATATTTGATTGCTATACCACAACAAATCTTTATTAGCTCAAGTGCGAAGATGATGTGGAGGAATCAGTCTACTTCTATACACTGTATAGGTTTTGGTATTTACAGAAAACTCAAGGTCTTTTCCACAACAAATTATGAGATCTGATGATCTAGACAACAATGTTGTGTTCTACAAACAGTCTAATGAAGGTCTTTGTATCTATTTATCTGTCTACTGATGCACCATTTTGCACCCTGACAGAGACAGATAAACACGCAAGGAAAATTAAAAAAATTTAAAACAATAAAAACAGCAATAGGTTAACAAATAAAGTCATAACAGCTGTAATTAGTTTGTTTCATAGACAAATGAGATATAATCAAATCTACCAACAAAGCACAATTCCTGGTATCATTTGATAGTTTTATTTTTAAACACCCCACTGATGTAAACATGTTGAATTTAGTACTACAAAATGTAACTTAACACTATGGATTCCTTATATGATACTTTTTGAGACTGAAATAGGTTCAAGTTACATAAGTCATAAATGTGACTTTGAAACTGTTTTCCGTGAATGAATGAATGTAGTACAGCGTGACAATGCTTTGGCTGGTTTCCTCACATGATATACTTAAAATCAGCATTGCATGTGTCTCAGTGTTTCTATTTTAGAAGTAAACACTTCAATAAAGAAAGCCTTCTATTGCATTTAAAGAGGGTGTAAAGAGTCTTTACAAGCACTGTTTTTCTAGTTAACTATCACAGCAGCTAACAGCTTCTGTCCATATCATTTCCTGTCTCTCAACGTATGAGTTTAGTCTGAGATAGGCAAAGGGAAACTATAGATAAGAAATGAGTTGCAATAAAAACAGAAGAGTGTTCTCATTGTTTGCTAATAGCACAGAACTTGGACTGTGGCAGTGAATACAGATGCCGGATAGCACTGTGTCTGGAATGTGTTCCACACATGGCAGGGCCATTGTTTTGTAACATTGTTTCTCTATGTAAATATATGCCAGATGTTTCAGCTATGGGAAGTAAAGTGTTTTCATATGTAGGTGGTTCTCCATTCAAACTGAAACACGTACTTTTGTAACGAAAATAATGTTAGCAAGAAATACAATTCCTATATAGTGGTGGAATAACAAATGGCAATGCAAAATGACTAATTCTTGAAGGTTTTATTCAAGTTTTATTAGTGCAGTTAGTTGGGAAATTTGTTTTAGTAATTAACTAGAGTCACTACAGGACCAATTTTAACCCCATGTCATGGAGAAACAACTCCTGAAATCCCTAGGAAATTGTATATAACACAGCAAAATAATATATCCCTTGACCACCACAGTGTATGCTGAATCCCACTGACAACATTTAAACCTATGAAAAAAAAAATCACACTATAGTACAGCATATTCAACCCAAATAAAAGTTAAAACATGAAATGGACTATGCTGTTAGCAATGTCTTTTGGCCTTTCCCAGTTAGGGGTCGCCACAGCGGAACTCCGGTCTGCTAATGATTGGCAGTGGATTTTTATGGTGCTGAGGTGCCAGCCCAACGCCCAACCTTCAAGGAAGGCACACCCATTCACGCATGCACCTACCTGCTTGTCTTTAAGGTCACTTGACCGCGGAGAGGACATGCAGACTCCACACAGAAGGCACTGCAACCGAGAATCGAACAGGAGATCTTCTTGCTGTGAGGCGACAACGCTAACTGCTGCACCACCGTGGCCACTATGTTGTTGATCATGCCAAATGCATGAGGACATCCTAAAAATATAAAATGATAACCCATCTTATTGCTAAGTAAAATTTATTGCAGTGAGGTTTGTCTTCCATATGAGTCAGGCAGTATAGGGGCTGTATGCCCCAGTTCCCTTAATATATACTTACACCATAGTTGCACAACCATGGAAAAAGTGGAACAAATGGGAACTGCTCAAAACTGAACCCTTTTCTATGGTAAAGCAGCCCCAGAAAATAGGCAGCTCAGCAGACTTCAGCCTTCCTATCCTTACATCTACAGTACCACTTGATAAGATAGCTCTTTACTGAAATGAGTAATTTGATGAGTGAGACTTGAACTTAAGGCATTTTCAGAAATGGAACTCAAATAGATGGCATGCTTTCATAGACCATGTAAGTATAGGTCAGATCACTTACCCTGTGGTCAGCCATCTTCCTGGAGATCAGCTGCAAACAGTCTCAATGACATCATGGCTGAGTCAGCAGAACTGCAGATGCAATGCAGGAATATCAAGTGATACAGGATGTTATATTCAAATATGTTAATGAGTACCTCTCAAGCTCTGTGCTTAGGCTGTTTTTTTTCTGGTGTAAACAATTCAATAGAAACTATTTCCATCTGAGGGCACATTTTCCATTTACTTATTTTCTGCAGTAGTAGACACCTCTCGGGAACCTTACTTTGAGAATAAACGGGCAGAAATGGCAGAAAGGACATTGATCAGAGCATTTCCAGTTTTTATTAAGTGACAGTGACATGTCATTTCTACAAATCTATAACCTTTGTTTTTGCAATCTGTATTCCAGTGTTGGATAATAATATAACAGTTAAAAGGTTTCTCTTTTTCTTTAAGCTACCTGCATCCAATATGCAGATGACTCGACTTTGATCTGCACTGCTAAAAATGTTTCCTCCCTCCAGTCCATCACCCAAACAGCTTTCCAAAACGTTGAAAAATGGTTTATGCAACACTGCCTCCTCCTTAACCCCAAAAAAACTAAGCTTCTTCTCTTTACTCCTACTAATAAATCTCCTACACCATTCTTCACTATCTCCTCAAATAATTCTACCTGTATTAACCCTGATAAAACCACTTGACTATTAGGTGTAACCATTGGCAACCATCTCAACTTTGATGACCATATTAACACTACTATTAAAGCTGTTAATAAAAAAATTGGGACACTTTACAGAATTAAACCCTTCCTTACCCCAGCAGCCAGAAAAAACATTGCACAGACCCACCTGATCTTCACCCTTTTTTATGCCTCAGCTATATATACTACCTTATCTAAAAATAACATTACCAAACTCTCTACCTGTTATAATAGTATAGCCAGATTCATTACTGCTACTCCCCTCAGAACTCACCACTGTCTCAACCTCAAACAACTAAATTGGCTAGAGCTAAACAACCACCTACTCTACCAACAATTACTTGTCATTCATAAGACCCTTCACTTCCCTGATAATACTCCTAGCCTGGCAAAACTGATTTCTCCTTATAAAAACCTAGCCACACTTCGCTCTGCCAATAAACTCCTAGTATCCTCAACTAAATCATACAATAAAGCTGGGGATGCGTTATTTTCAAATTCCATAGGTAAACACTGGAATCAACTCCCTCAAGAAATAACTAATCAAGACTCTACCTCTCTGTTCAAAAAACATATCAAAGAACATCTTAAAGCTCAATGGCTATGTCCTTGTACTAATCCCGACTGAAAGTATGTCTCCTCACATCTAATTTTTCTACCCATCCCCCTTCTGAGCTCCTAACTTACACTTTCTATTATTGAGAGTTACATCTTAAAAGTATGCCTCCTAGTAGTCTAACTTCAGTATTATGTTTTTATTTTTAATTTGTTGAACTCATCTTATAAGTATTTAGATTTTATTTTGCAATTTCTCTTTTTTGCCTTTTATATTTTTATTCAAAATAATTTTTTTTTTTTCTGATATATCATTGTTTGTTTTGTCTGTACTGGAGCTTTTCTCCCCGGGCCTCTACTGTAAACGGATATATATCCAGTTGGACTAGCCCGGTCAACAAATGTAAAATAAAATAATAAATAAATTAAATTATGCTATAACTGTAGCATATTGTAAACCATTTACTGAATGGCTGGGACAGCATTAAACAAGTTTATGATATGCCATATAATTTCAGAATCAGATGAGGATATTTACTCACATTAAAATGCCATCTGTGTGCAACACAGCTCAGACAGCACCAGTGCAAGAATACTTATGTTATGCCTTTGAACATAAAGTGACATCTCTGCAAAAACAGCAGTACAATTCCATGAACCACTGGATGTGAAAAAGGGTTCTTTCATTAAAGCTGTCTAATATGCTTGATCATTGTCCTTTAAAATGCAGTCTGGAACCAAGTACATAATAGTTATAGCTGGAACAAACCAGCTAGGCATTATCTGTCTATCCATAACCCCAATCTCTGAAGAGAGTTATTCATTAGCAATCTCCTGTGGGTCTTCTTGATTCCCATAAGTCAATCATATTCCTGTTTTAACTATCTGAGCAACATTTTATAACTGCACTCTCCATATGTATGTTATCGTAAACAGTCTTGTGTGCTGTCCCACTATATCCTCCCTACCTTTGGTGATTCTGCACCATATGCTCTTTAGAACCTGGCCAAGATGAGAGTACATAACATAGAGGATTGTGGTCAGATCTTCAGTCATAACCAAGTTATTATGTGTTTGAGACATAGATGACAAGAGATTCACCTAGAGACCAGAGTGAAACAAAGCTCGAGAGATGAATCGTGACATCCATGTCAAGGATACATAACAACTTGGTTATGATCAAAGAGACATGATCATAATTCTTCACCACATCCCCCCCCTGCAGCTGCCCATCAGCTACTATCAACTCCTGTCCTTATTCAGTAGATGTACCAGACCTACCATAGCCTCCTCCACTGACAATCTGACCAACATTTGGAGACAGTGAAGAGAGTGAGGACACTGGTGCAGCTGCATCATCTTGCTGTAAGGAAATTTGTCCTAACCCTTCCCAGTCACTGACAACCCTGCAAGCTCCACTGAGGTGCTACATTGGTTGGTACATGCTCTCTTTTGTGCATGCTCAGCATCTGACTAAGTAGCTTACTGTTTATGCAGCATGGAGCTTACCAGGCTTACCAAACTCATATGCTGCTTATTTCAATGAGTCTGGTCTGTCTTCTTCTTCCCAGGATGAGTGGGCTGGCATTAGCCACTCACTCCCATTCTCATTCTGTGCAGACCCACCAGCACCTGGACTGCACATGGGTTATCTAGGTAGCAGTAACTACTTTATCCCTTTGCATTATGGGGCTACTGCAGTTATAATAATTATTTGCAGTAGATGGAGCTTTAGCACTACACAGCTTTGAAAGTTGTAAAATGCTTAGTACTGCCACAAAGACAGTGGACAGAAGCTAAGCATCAACAGCTTTAAAAGCTGATGTACACTTCATTCTCCTATACTTTGTTTGTGTGACAGCAAAGTTTATGACAGCTTTTAAAAGTGTTTTAAATTCTCACTGCTGTTCTGTGATGGTTGTCATTGGTTCTTGTTATGGTCAAATGACAGAACAGAGATGAACACCACTGATAGCTGCTTAACAAATAACATCAAAAAGAATGTTGACTGCTCCCATTACAGCCTTTTTCTTTATTCATTTGTGAATAAAGAAGGAACATTTCGGACACTGGTAATAAAAAGGGTAAGGAAGTATCAAGCACAATGTACACGGACTCAAGTAGTTTATGGTTACCACTGTTGACCATTCATTTAGCTTTAAAGCACAGAAGTGGTTGGTCTAAGATAGTTGTGACAAACATTGGCATTGATGAGTTTTGAATCCCATCAATGTCACCTAAAATGTGACAGTTCACATAGGATTTGAGTCCCACCAGTGCCAACCAAATATGAAATGCAAAAGGGGGGGGGGTCATTTCCATCAAATTGTGATGACCAGTAACATGCTCTGTCATGCAAAAATATGAAGAAAAGGTCCTAGCTATTCCCAGAGGGAGTCTGTCAAGTTAAAAATCACTAGTACCCATTAGTTTAAAGCACAAGAAAGAAAGTTCACACAGTCCAATTCAATAATCAGTTTACAAAATGCAACCTGGCCCAAACACCACAGAGGGAGCATGTACTGCTGTCCTGGTTATGAACATTCAATATCTACCCCCAAATTAGACTGCAGACAGACCACCTTCAGAGCTGAGTCATAAGCATAGCACCCTAGGCCTCTCCTTCACATTCTGTCTATGAACCACAGTGACTTCCAGTCCTCTTAACAACTGTAACTCCCTTTCACACAAATTATATTCACATACACAAATGTACAGAATTCCCAGGAATGCTGGCATAAATCTGCAGTTCCCACAGCTTTTTTCCTGACATGGTAGTACTGCAACCACCCTCGAATGGTCAGGGACCTCTAATTATCTGTTGCTCTTATCAAAAAAAATGAAATCATGCAAATTAATATTTTCCTTGGAAGCAGACCGCAAGTGATATAAGCTAAATGGAGATGGGGAGCCATAACATGTTAATCAATGGTAAATGATAAGCATTCTAACATATAATGAAGAGCAATAATATATATATAATAAAGACCAACCATTAGTGCTTAAAAGTAATTTTTTTTCTGAAATAATAAGTCATCAGTACAAATACAGGTTAAATATGCAAAGGACTAATAATTTGCATAAGAAAGAAAAAAAATAACTTTCACTTACACTGGATGGAGTATATACAGAAACACCTGATTTATAGATAACTAGACTTCCTAATAATCTCTTATTAAGAAATACTGGCCCTGACTAATCTGAGTTACAGAAATATTAACAATATCCACATGGAGAGTGCAAACCTTTCATGGGTGTGTTGTCAAGGTTTTCCAAGCAAAGATAAGTCAAGACAAGAGAGAACAAAGACTAGACTCTCATTTTATACATTTCATTTTATGACTTGTGCTCTAAGGCTTCATTTAAAACATTTTCTTCTGGAATGAAGCATTATATTAGCTTTCCCTTAGCTGATTTTCTTTCTCACAGCAAAAAGTAACTGAATCAGTTCTGTCACCTGTAAAGGGCAAGGCATTAACTACGCCATCCCAGAGACAATATGGAGCACCAATACATGGATGTTTACATGTCTCTTACTGTCTCGCATATTAATGTCTGTTTTTTTTCATAGTTCTAGTCAGTTATTGCTTTGAAGTGGACTATGATTACATTTTATGACCTGCTATTGCAGGAAATACAGGAACTAAAGCAAATTACAGTAAAGAGATTTCATGTCTTTACATGCCCTTTTGCATTCAAAAAGAGAAAAGGTCACATTTTCCTAGGCCATGTAAAACACACATTTTGCAGACCCGGCATTGTAGTGGTAGGAAATAAGAAAGAAAAAAAAATAATATACATTTTGCAGACCCAGCATTGTAGTGGTAGGAAATAAGAAAGAAAGAAGTATACATTTTTGATTCTGGTTTCCTTATGCTGGCATCAGTCCTGACCCCACAACAGTATCCTCTGGAATTAATGCATAGTATAGTGTTGACAACTTCAATGGGAACACTGCTACTGCATTGTGAACAATTCTGCTCTGTAAGGGGACTGGACTGGGGAATGTAGACTTATTATAGTCTAGAAAGTACAAGAAATGTTCAGGGACTGTGTGAAGATTGGAAAAAGATGGATGAAGGCTGCCAGCCTAGTCAAATAGAATTTGATACATAATTCTATCAACTGTATAAATAAATGTAAAATACAGGCTAGTGTTTTTAAATGAAAGAAAACACAGTAAAATGTGAACTTTAAGATTGTTGCAACATTGCCATCTGCTGTAAGGGAAACCAAGCCAAGCATATCATATGTATCTTTTGAAGTAGGAAAGATATTATGAATCTCTTTGATGTTTTACAAGTCGGCTCCAGTGAGTCTGGATGAAGGTTTCATGCCCATTGTTTTAAGGTTAAAGTTAAGGGCCAGAATTTACATATGGAATGTGCTTTATTGCTCTGGTTTCTGCTAGAGTGTATATGTGAAATGCCTTGTATTGTTATAGTTTCCTGAGCAGGTGTTAGCTTGCTAAATAATGCAGTTTGTTTACCTGGGAACTCCAGACTAAGTGTCGAGATGATATAATATGAATATAAGTGTCAAAATGATGTAATTTGGGAGGGCCTCAGCAGAGCTGTTGGTTAGTGTTTAAAAACTATTGTTCAGTGAGAGACTAAAAGCATTTGTCTTGGACCATCAACCCAGCACTGCTTGTTCTTTATGTATGTAAGTAAGATTATAGCACTGTGTTTTCTTTTAAGAATAGCTAAAGATTAGAAAGTTAGATTAAGTGTTTTTCTTTGACATCAGACCTGTCCTACTGTATTATTTTAAGTTTCTGTGTGATCTCTGAACTCTTAGATATCTCTGTGGTGTAGTAGTATTGTCTTATGTTTTAATTATTTATTATTAAATATTTTAAAAACCTTTACCTGTGGCTGGTTTGTATAGAGAAGTAGGCTCTAGACTACATTGCATATTTATAGAGTTCGTTGTAATAGGCCAATCTAAAATAAGCCTTAGACTGAATAATCACATTACCAATTGGATAATAATATTGCACAGTAATAATTGGGCACCCTTTTAAGGACCTTTTAGTAGCTGATAATATTAGCTAGTGGTGGCAGAAATTACTACCGTAAAGTCTGGGTAAAGGGGCACAGCTGGAGAATCTGTGTCAGCCTTTCCCAGGAGTGTCTGTGAAGTTGTATAAATAATTATCTCAAAGTATGGGTCTGTGTCAGCTACCTGGGCAGGGACATGAAGCACTGGTTGGACAGAGAGGGTACTGGAGGTTAGCTTGCCAGCTAGGGTGAGATCTGGACGCTATAGCTGTGCCAGTGGGGAGTCTTATTGGGGACCTGGTGAGCAAGGGTACAACCAGCCCTAGACTGACTGTGATCTCTGTGTGCACTTAAGGGAAATTGTACTTTACTGTGTGTATTAATTATCGTTTCCTCATCCCTGGTGTTAGTGATGAGGATTGAGGCTCCTTGATTGCTGGGCCAGGGCGTGGGCATCACAGACTGGCATAGAACATATGAGTGAAAGATGGTACAAGAAGCATCTATTGTCTGGTAACACTGCATATGCTAAAATGACTCATCTGCATGTCACAGCAGATGGTATTTTTTATGCAACTTAACACAATATGTATTTCATATTTTTCAATTAAGGTTGTCTATGCTACAATTTTCAATTATAAACAGTTACTTATCTAAATGTGGGGTGTGTACTTTACACTTGAGCAGAATATGAGGGTCTGTCCTGTCAGCACATTGCTACTTATAGTTATTCAGCAGTCAAATCTCATAACCATTTTGAACATCATAAGTTATGCTTTGTCTTTGCAGTTCTCTTTCAATACAAAGTTAATGGCCAGGTAATAAATAGGCCTGAACAATAACATACTAAAATTATTCAATCTGCAATTCAAGATTCCTCAGTACATTTGAAGCTAGTAATATTTAAGATGCACTAATAACTTTGTATGTTTTATTTCAGTATGAAAACAAGTGTCAATGATATTTTTGCTTTCTAAATGTGTGCTGCAGTGTTCTTTGCATCCACCTCCCTTAAGAAGACTAAGATATGTGATTTCTTTACAACCAGCAGACTTTTATTTTCAAATTTTTGTACTTCTAGAGCATGAAATACAACACAAAGAAATGCAGTGAGATCAGTGATCACAACCAAGGCATTTATTTTTGATAACATTCATTAATGTTGGCAATTTAGTATGCTTATACTGTGAATGTCTCAGTCCTCACATTGCAGTTTGAGTTGCATGTATGCACAGTTTTTGTTCTATGACTCCATCTCAGACCATCAGTTAATGTGCATCTTCTTGTTGTTCACTTGAAAGGGTTGGGAAGCTGATCTCCATTCCTAATGATAAACCAGTATGAAGTTATGCAGCCTGGGGTGGGGAAAGGTTCACAAATCAGCTAAATTACATGTCTGATCATCTCTTACATCCAACTACAGTTAGAGGTGGAATAGCTGCTTTCTACAACAACTGTGATTAAAAAAGAGAAGCCATTTTAGCAGCACCTCAGTAGCAAGGATGAGACAGCTGAGTGACAGCAAGACAGTAGAGATCACACCAGTCCTATACCAAAACTAAGAAAAAAAAAGAAAAAGAAAAACAAAATGTTGCCACAACTGCATGGTTTTCTAGGTGACTGATAGTTTGTCTCTACCTAAGACTAACCTATTAACAAATGCAAATAATAAATGAATAAATACATATGCAAAAGTAGGACATTTGCAAATAATTATTATCCTAACAGGTCCTAAGTAATAGCAGATCTGCAGTGTTCCTAGTTTGTCCAAGCTCTATAGGGTCTACTACAAGATTCCAAGTCCCAGGCACTTGAAGACCACTTTCTCACAACCAAAGATGGATTTAGGTTTACAGACGGAGAAGTTTAAGGGTTAGAAAATGCAAGGGATTCAAGGTTAGGAAGTAATTTGGGACTTAAGATTTAAGAAGTGGAAAGGAAGTTTATGTTTAGGAAGCTGAAGTGGAATTTTCAGCTTTGGGAGTGACTGGGGATTTTAGGGTTAGGCAGGGGAGTGCTCTGTTTAGGGTCATGGACTGGGTGAGAGTTTTGGACTAGAGTTAAGATTTTGGTTGAGCTATGCAGTTTGGGAGGGTTGGTTGGTGAGTGGGCTAGGTAATTAACTAGGATCAGGCTCCTGGGAGTTAGGGCATTTGACAATTTGAACAATTGACAGCGACTAGATGTGTCACGAGTTGCTAGCACACACACTTGACCCAACTCTAGACCTTCAGACTTTAAATACTATGAGATGGACATAATCTGGTGATCATCACTATATATATATATGTATCCCTGCTGATTGGTCACTGAACAGCATAGTTAAACTATAGTGGATGCAAAGGGCGCTTGATCAGGAGATATATATATATATATATATATATATATATATATATATATATATATATATATATATATATATATATATATATATATATATATATATATATATACCCCATCTGTCAGTTCCCTCCTGACTGTCTAGTGTCAAGTAATTTTTAGTTACTGCATCCTTTCTCTATAATTACACTGAATAGATATCCTCACCTTGCTTGAAAACAGCGACCTGAACTGTGGCATATATCTGGTAGTGCAAAACACTGGGTTAAGACAACAAGCTGGAAATGGACTGCATTCAGTATGCATGGGACTAATTCTCAGCAATCCAAAGCTGCACACTGTGTTATGACTATGGCAGTCAATAATTTCATTTCAAAATGGTTAACAATGAATAAAGAAATATGTTATCATTTGTCTTTTCTAGATCATTTCTACTGGTATCATTTTTGCAGTTCTGTTTCTGACAATAAATTATCTTTTTTGAGAATATAAGAAGTCAAGACAAATATGTTTTCAAGATTTAGAAAAACTCTGTTTGACACATGGTGCTATTCCTGTCAGCTGTACCTTTTTTTTTTCATTATTAATAAGTATACTTGTTCAGCAGCCCATCATTGCACATACTTTGCCACAGTCATGGATCATGACTCGATCGTGCAACCAGTCACATGGTAGGATCACTGCCTGATTCACTTTATCTTTGATTTACTGTGTGTGGAATCCCCTGCGTAGAGTCTGGTGGTATGCGAGAACTTTAGTCTGGTTACTCCAGCCTCTGTGGCTCCTCTTTTATACTAGCAACTGCAGACGTTCACTGCTGAGGGACTCAATGAGACGGCTGAAGTTTATAAAAGAACCCAGAGCACCTCTGTTAATGTCTTAGCCTTATGTCATGTATTCTCTGTCCACTTTGTGCCACATGAGCCCCAGGGAAAGAGAAGGAGTGGTCAAAGACTTGAGCGTCACTTGCATCACACCAGCACCCTTGAAGACAACTTTTTATTGGATGAAAATTTTATTTTCAGCATCCTCGTAGAAGAAAAAGAAGTCAATGGACCTATCTCAAAAGATGTCTACAGTGACTAACTGACCAGCTACTCTTTTCTGAGTGTGGGGAACACTTAGCAGCTCAACATGTCTTATCACCTGAGGGGCTTTATCTGATGAAGAGCAAGAACTTGCCATAAAGTATTTTGTCACCAAAACCTTGCCTCAGTCAGAATGAGTGTGTGACAAGATGTGCTGATAGGGATGTTGTGATATCCGAAGGTGTCTTCACCATCTTGGAATTGGTGTGAATTTATTTATTTAAATTTGTTTGCCAGGGTAGATCATTGATCCAACTTGACTATTAGGCTTGCCCAATAAATACAAACCATCTGTATATTTGACAGTCATAGAGGTAGTATAATACATGACATGTAGTATAATACATGACATGTAGATAAGTATTAATTTAATCCCGTATAACAACAAACAAAATCATTTTATGAAGAAGTTTCATAAAACAGTGGAGTTACTTAGTACAATTGGTAAATTGAAGAATTAATCTTTGTAGCTTGTTAATTGGGTGGGAATGTGTTTCTATGCATGTATGATGAAAACACAGAACACTTTAGAAACACATAATGTCTGGGTGTGGATAATGCTGGACTCATCATCAAACAAAGCCATGTATGGGTAAAGCTAGCATTCCCACACTCAGACATTCGATTATTGCTTTTATACAGTTACATTATTGATGAAAAAAAGTCTTACCTTTTCTAAATGATGTCATTATATAAATGCACTTTAATGTTCTTCTGCAGTTTGTATGCTGTTGGGGATGTCTAAAAGATGTACTGCACATACATTCAGCATATACAAACTGCTGATGTCCCCATGTGTGTGATAGACAGAGGCAGACAGTAATTGACAAACTAGCATATCCTCAACATATCCTCTAGAAACTTGTTAACTAATATACCTTTTCCAGAAAACACCCATTATACATAGAGACACAGTTGGGTTGGATTGCACAGATAGGCTCATAAAGGCCCTGGTGGTCATATATGGTATATAACTATGAACCCCTGACATAGCTGTCAGCTTTTATCAACAGAATTTGGAACAAAGTAAAGAAATAACTAAGGAAAAAGCACCAAATTAGGGAGACATTTTAAGTGTCGGCACTATTATCTTAGAAATTCTCAAAATGATTTCTAATTTTAGGAGGAATAGAATAACAGTTTGAGAAACTTCAGGAGTGTCCCTACGAAACAGGTCTGACCTCTGATTGCACAATATATAGAAATTTATGTAGTCTTTCTGCCCCCCAGGGAATCAGGAATGTATATACCTATTGTTTACTCCTAAGATTCTGACCGTTGAGTTTTTTATGGCTCTTCTGTGGTTTCCTGTTTTATTGCAGTTGTTCTCAGAACACATCTTTCATTTAATTTTTGTAATACATTATGAGAGCAGCTGCTTTAAACAGGACAATTTGTGACAGAGAAAAACAGCAACTACTTTGTTCAGTAGCCAGTAGGCATGACAAAAATAACCAAGACACCAATTCCCAGCACAACTACTGGTGCATAATGTGTTTTCGGCAGTAAGGCTCGATTCACAATGGGTACATTGATTAATCTGTCCAACTGGCATGCAAGTTTTTTTGAATAATAATGATAATAATTTTTTTTGTGTAATCTAGTATATTGAAGTGGTTGAAAATACTCTTTGTAGAAATTATATACAGCATTTACAAAGCAACAAAACAGAAGAAAAAAATGGAGACAGAGAAAAAAGTGGGTTGGGTGATGTGGGGTGATATATACATACATATATGTATATATATATATATATATATATATATATATATATATATATATATATATATATATATACATATATATATATATATACACACACACACACACACACACACACACACACACACACACACATACGGATCTACTTTATATGACCTAAAGTTCATATGATCGAAATTCATTTGACTGAGACCAAAACACCTAAAGTTCAAAACACCTAAAACCCATTTGATCGAAACTCTTAAGACTGATACATGAAATTAAAAAACATTATGCCCTTTTTCCCACTGTAGCATGACTCTGTAGTTGGTATAAATAGTTAGGGGGGTGTGGAGGGCACAGCCCCCACATTGGGATGTCTGGGGGCGTAGCCGCCCACATAGTTTAGATAAACATTGTTTTCTACAATAAGTGAGTTATTTCAGTTTTAAGTATTCATGTGTATGTTTGACATGTATGATGCCTGTGGGGGGATACACCCCCCACATCCCCCAATGTGGGGAGCTGTGCCCCCCACACCCCCACCTAACTATTTATACCAACTCCAGGGTCATGCTGCAGTGGGGAAAAGGGCATAATGCTTTTAATTTCATCTGTCAGTGTTATGAGTTTTGATCAAATGGGTTTTAGGTGTTTTGAACTTTAGGTATTTTGGTCTCAGTCAAATGAATTTCAATCATATGAACTTTAGGTCATATGAAGTAGACCCACACACACACACACACACACACACACACACACACACACACACACACACACACACACACACACACACACACACACACACACACGCACACACACACAGACACACACACACATACACACACACACACACACACACACACACATATATATATATATATATATATGTCTACTTTAGAAGAGTGAAATGCCAGTAGACCAACTTTCAAAATGCCCAGATGAGAATGTCGAATTTCACATGTCTGAAACTTCACTTTCCCGTCTTTCACAAGACTGAATGGTGAAAATGCTGTATTTTGCTGACCTGCGCTTAGCGGAACAGGACATATGTTTATTTGTGCACTGTAGTGCAGTCTTGGAGTTGGCATATTCAATTTGCAGGAGGTTTGGGAGACACAGCCCCCCATGAGGGGTTTGGGGGGGGCACAGCCTCCCTGCAAAAACGTAAACATTAGAAATAAAATAAATGTAAGTATTTACCTGAGAAATATCCACTGAATATTCATGAGGGTGGTTTAGATGTTGACATGAATATTCAGTGGGATTTATTTATTTATTTATTTATTGACATTTGTTAACCTGGTTTGTCCAGCTGGGCTTGTGGCCCATTTTCAGTGGAGACCCAAGGAGAAAAGCTCCAGGAGTACATTTTAAACAAGTACAATTTTAAACAATATTGATATAATAGCAGTTATAGCAAAAAAATCCACGTATGTTGGTTACATGCATAAAGTTAAAGTTGCACTAAAAAGAAGCTAAGTAACAATTTTACATTGCTATAGTTCAATAGGTCAACAATAAAAATTTTTTGTTTGTATAAAATTATGGAAATGCATAGTAGACACATTGGAGAGAGAGGTGTAATGAGGTACTAAGTATGGTCCTTTTGAGGGTACATAAAGGTAAGGAAGACTGGGTGGAGTCATGGCAAGGGCAGGTTCTGGAATTGAGAAAATAAGCTTTTACTTCATTTTTAAAGTGGAGGTGTGGGAGATTGAACATAAGTCAAGGGGAAGTTTGTTCCAAGCATGGGCAAGGGAGTGTTTGTAGAGTAGTTTGCCTGCTGACCTTTTTGGGAGGTAGATATCAAGTAATTGTTGGTTAGAAGTATGGAGGGTCCAGGATGGGATGTAGATGGAGACTAAAGAAGATAGAGATAGACAGAAGGAGGGTTTATAAAGAATAGAGTATAGCATATGAAATTGATAAGATAGCAGAAATTGGGGAAGTTCAAGCCATTGAAGAGAGTTTAAAGAAATGCATTGGTGTGAGTTGTATGGGGAGTTAGTAATGAATCTGGCTATTTTATGGTAAGTCTGTTGGAGTTTGTTTAGAGTGGAGGCCTGGATATTGGTAAGAACTGGGGTGGCGTATAAGAGAGAGGGGAGGAGGAGTGCGTGGCCCAGGGTAAGTCTAGATTCAGGGGTTAGGAATTTTTTGTTCCGATATAGCAGACCTAGTTTCTGTTTTTTTTTTTTTATACATTGGAGTATGTGTAGGTTGAACTTTAGTTCGTCATCGATAATGACCCCTAGGAGTTTTGTGTGGGTGTCAGGTTGGGTAGTTGTATTGTTAGAAGATGTAATAAAAAAGGAGGTTTTGTGATGAGAAAGAGAACAGGGAAGGAAAAGTAGGAGTTTGGTCTTTTTTGGGATTTAGGATCAATAGGTTGTGAGAGAGCCATTATTCAGTGGATAGTAGGGCCTGTTGAGTCAGGGAGTGTAGTTCAGGAATGTTATTTGAGATGGATATAAGTGTGGAGTCGTCGGCATACTGAATAAGGGAGGATTCTTTGCATGAGGTGTAAAGATCATTGGTGAAGATGTTAAACAAAAGGGGTCCCAAGATGGAGCCTTGGGGAACAACAGTGGAGATGGGAAGGAAAGGTGAGGAGGATGAGAGCCATTTGACAGATTGTTCCCTGCCAGATAGGTAACTATTAAACCAGGCAAGTGTGGAGGGGGATAAGTGGAGACTTGCGTGTTTGGATAGTAGTAGAGGATGAGAGACAGTATCGAAGGCTTTGGAGAGATCTAGGAAGAGACAGGAAATGTGTTTATTGTTGTCTAGGGCCTCTGCAATGATATGAGTGAAGGAGAGGAGGGCAGTGGTGGTG
The DNA here is from genome assembly GCF_019279795.1 of Protopterus annectens. Classification (NCBI taxonomy): domain Eukaryota; kingdom Metazoa; phylum Chordata; order Ceratodontiformes; family Protopteridae; genus Protopterus; species Protopterus annectens. Next base: position 1,960,530,660 of record NC_056739.1, read on the forward strand.
CTGTGGTGAGGACGAAATCCATGTTGGATAGGGGTAAGTAAGTGGTGTGAGAGGAGGTGATTGAGAAGCTGTGAGTGAATACATTTTTCTAATATCTTGGAGAGGGGGGACAGAATGGCAATGGGTCGATAGTCTGAAGGGTCAGTGGAGTTTCCACCTATATGAAGAGGGATAGTGAAGAAAGATTTCCAAAGGGTGGGGACAGTTGATTCCAGAATAGATTGATTAGTTAGTATAGATATAGGATAGGCAATTGAATCAGCAGCAAGTTTGAGGAATGTAGGAGATAGATTGTCAGTGGAAGGAGAGCAAGGTTTTAGCTTGAGTAGTAGAGATTTGATGTAAGTAATGGGAACTGGCTCAAAAGAAAACAAAGTTGTGTTAGTGGGACTTGGAGGGGTGGGTGTCGAAGTAGAGTTTGGCTTAGAGGTTACCAGATTTTTTATGAATACGTATATATTGGTTGGTGGGAGGGTTGTAGGGGAGAGTTTGGTACCTATTATGGATATTTAAAGTGGTAGGGTAATGTTTAGATATGTTTTTTTTTACTTTCATTATTGAATTACATGAGTGGTAAGTCTGAATTTTACATTGTCATTGTTGTGATAGTCAGTAATTTAGACCTTGTAAGCATCCAGTGTTCTGGTCTCGGCATTTTGAAAAATCAGTCTACTGGTATTTCGCTCTTGTAAAGTAGACCAGTATATATTTATATATATACACACACACACACACACACACACACACACACACACACACAAAAACACAACAGATTGTAGAGGCAGTTTGGGAAAGCCGAGGCAAAGTGATATTTACAACATGGAAGAGGTGCGTCTTGCATGTTTAAAAATATACTTTTTATATTTTGATCAGAATTTAGTATACAATTAAATTGTTTTACAGTGTGGGCAGAGCTTAGGGCAGTGAAAGAAAAGCTATGGTCTGCAGTAAGTGATTTTGTGTATGGTGTTAGGAGTGAGGTTGCTGGAGGACAGGGACTGATGTAAGCTGATGGTTTAAGGATCTAGGTATTAGATGGCCAGCGAGGAAAGGGAATGCCTTCAGTTTTAGCTGCTTGAAAACAAGGGAGCCTAGTATTAAATGGAATCTCTTTTTTACAGGTAGGCATTTGCTTTTGGCTACAGTAACTAATTTTTGTTCTCGTTTGGGGATTGGTAATAAACATGCTATTACAGCTGCTAATTGCTCTTAGGGGTGAAAGGTTCTAATGCTCAGGCAATAATGGGAATATTATAGTTGTGCTAGTTAGATACCTTTATAAATTGCTTTTCTGTTTTCTGGTGAGTCAAAAATTTAAATCTTTGCTTACCAGAAGAGTAGTTTGTTAATTTTGGCCCTTGTTATATTACTGCAGTACTGAAAATCTAAATGTTAGTCAAGCCTGACACATTATGCCCTCCAGTTTATTGTGGTTATTGTATTGAGTGTACCAGTTAGGAGGTACTGAGATGAGCTTTTGGTGTGTTACAAATATGACAGTTTTTGTTTTGTGTTTGGTAGCAGCTGCATTTCTGCAGCTAATTGGAAAGTAGTGATAGGTAATTTTCTAGCTCTTTTTTAATTGTGATGGACAGCTGGATCTTTAGCTAAGAATATGGTCTGTGTGCAGGGAGACTGCTAGTTATGAAAGCTCTATAGGAAGCAAGAGAAAATGGATCATTAGGTGATGGATGTGTACCTAACTTTATAGAGCAGGTTCTATTACAGATAAAATGCTTGAACCAGTCAAAGGCTTCTAGGCTTATTCCTAGTAATGAACGCTTGACGTAATAGGTTATGATCAACTTAATGAAATGCTTTTGCAAGGTTATGCACTGGAAAAATAAAAATAAAAGCAAATCAAGTGTAACATGGTTGAAAACTTGATTGAATGGTGCCAGGAATAAACACTTTTGTCTGAACCATAAAGACATAATCAGATTCCTGTGGAAAATCCATTCATCCAAACTTAAATAACAATTAAAATGTTGCACGGCCATCCTCATTAAAGTAAAAAAAGCATATACACCTGATAAAAGTGTTCATGTACAAAATAGCTATAAAACTTCTTTGTAACATGAATGCAGCCTCTAATAAAATATCTGCAGAATATTTCTGCTATATAAAATAAATACTAATTTTCACTTTGAACCTCTGTCTTTTCAAGACATTTAAAATTCAGATGGTCATTTAGTCCATACAGTGTTTTGGAGCAGAGTATGACATTTACATATTTTTACAAGAATGATGCACTATTGGTCATATATCTGAAATAGGATCAATTCTGCAGGTAAGTGTCCTCACTGCACCTTAGTCCCATCTTTGTCTTCATTTTCTTTTTCTAACTCATTTCTCTAGTCATAAGCTTTTTTGTTTACAAATACTGGTTCCTCCTCAACTATAGAACTTACGGCTTGGTCCCCTTTTTAAATATTCCAGTTTTCTTTGATAATATTTCTTATTGTATAGGTGTCCAAACTGTATGTAAGCGCCATAACAAGTTTTATCTATCTTACTCTGGGGATGCCTCTTCTAAATCTTGGCTATTTGAGTGGTGTGTGCATGGTCTATAGATATTTTTTCTGCCTTCATACACTTCATTACCAGAACCTTTGATTAATTCATTGGGATACCTCCTCTCAATAAACATTTTTCCAGCTGTTCAGCTTCAGTCCTGTACACTTTGTATATCAACATTAGTTGACTTGCACTTGTAAGTTGGCCCTTCACCGCATTTCTCTTCCTTTGTTTTAGATGCATACTGTCATACCTTAAATAGTTGTTTGCAACGTTTTTTCTAATAACTCTGGTTAATATTTTCATTTAAGGTATATAGTGCTGTTATGTACTCCTGACCATCTAAACTCCATGCCAGTGGGAGGTAGCATTTTATATTTATGAATATAAGTAGACAACTGAGTACAAACTAACTTTTCAGGTTTGCAAGGGCTGGTAGAAAGAAAATGGGCCCAAATCACTTGTGGATGTGAATTTAGGAACTTTTGAAGGAAGCGCTATGTGTTGTCACAGAGGTATAGAGTGTAGATGTAAAAGGTAGGTTAGGTAATCATTACAAAATGTACTATTCCCTGATTATGATAATTTTGTAATTCTTATTTCCAGAATGTGAACTAATACTTGTGGCAGGATCCTTTCCTGATTAGGCTTGTAATATCATGCTTGGAGGTGCTGTGTCCAGTTCTTTACAAGATCATCATGTCCTGTCTTAGGGTGCTTCATAGGTTCATAGGAGTGTACTAGGCTAATGACCACAAGGGCCTTCTTAAGCCTAGCCATGCATCCCAAATATCTGACAAGTTCTGGTCCCCTTGAAAAGTGAAAGCAGATGCTTAGTAGATGAAACATTTGCAAGCAGGAGCCTGGGGGATGAACTACTTGCAGGCCGCTTTTGTCCATTAAAGACACAGGTGACAAACCAGGGATGAATTTCCTGTTCCCCATTCAATTGTCCAAGTTACACTTGAATTGGATTAGGGATAATTCTGCTTCATATGGCCGGGGAGCTTGTACCAGAGAAGGGGTGGTCTCTGGAATACATACCTGTCTCTCCAGCAAGTCCTATTTATATCACAAGCAAGGATTAAGTCTTTAGAGCAGGTAATTCTGGTGCTGTTTGTTTTGTGGATATGCAAGAAGCCCATCAGGGTGGGGTCTGACAATGCCTTCTATGCCAGGCATACAAGGCAGGGTGGAGATTTTCTATTGGTTTAAAGGAGGCCTTGTTTACTCCAGTCCTTAAGAAGGCTACATTAGAACCAGGTGATCTGGGTAATTATAGATCTATGCCAAATATTCCCTTTGTTGACAAAATAATTCAAACAATGTACAGACAGTCCTTAGTGGGCTCTTTAATGATCTTCTTATGGTGAAAGATCAGCAATTTTATTTGCTCTCAGTCTTCTTAGATCTGTTTTCAGCATTTGTCAAAGTTGACCATTTGATCCTTTTGAACTGTTTATATAATTACTGTGACACCATGGGTATCATCCTGAACTGGTTTACCTCCCACATCTATGAACAATTTCAGAGAGTGGTTTCAAGGGTTAACTCCTCTTCATTCTACTCTCTTACTTTCGGTGTGCCACTGGATTCCATATTGGGTCCATTTTTTTTGTCATGTGGATACTTCTCTTGAGAGACATTATTCCAGGGAGAGGTTTGCAATATCATTGCCATGTAATGGCATGCAGCAATACCTGGCAGTTTGCTCTGAACAGAAGTTCCTTACCAGGAGAATCCAGGGCCTCAAACATCTACCATACACAGATAGGTTAAAAGTCCTATCCCTCTACTCAGTTTCATACAGACTCCTCAGAGGTGAGCTCTGTCCTGGCATACAAGGTGATCATGGACCCCACCTTGATGGGACTGCTGGATATCTGCAAGTCAAGCTTTACTCGAGTACCCTGCATGCGCGGCCTCATCCTGGTCTGTGACATCAACAAGACTTGCTGGCGGGACACAACTGGGAGGGGGTCCAGAAAGGCTTGGCCCACTACAGAAATGCCTTTCATGTATAACAGCAAGTTTCATACTTCACTGTTATTTTCTGAGGTTCACTGATTATTTTTCAGACTTTTGGGACTCATACCGTAGGCACTTAATCTTCCATGGTGACACGAGCAAAGGAGACTCTGATAAGCAACACAGACTATTTAAAATCACCTCATTCTATACCAATACTGCCTCATACTTTACAGTTTTCATACTGTACTGCATTTTTATCTGTTGTACAATTACGTGTAATGACAGTAATCCAGTGCAAACATATAATTCGTAATTTCAACTATGCCTTCCACTTCTACTATGTTCATAATTATAAATTCTGTAAGGCATTAGCTAAACATTATATTTAGGGTTTATATGTGCAATAGTACCTTTATAACCTCCTTTATTTCTCCACTATTTATTGTAAGAAAAAATGTACAGCTAATAGCATGCTTAATGCATTGATGTTTTTGCAACTTTTTGCTCCCCCTTGCCTACCAGTCATATGTCTATCTCTCTCTCGCTCTCTCTTCACCAATTGGTCCATTCAATCCCCATCACTGAAATTAGCTGAGAGGGAACATCCTTTTGGAATCCGCTGAGGATGGCTTCATTTTTTTGCCTTACTCCCCTGCATATATCCTGGGTAGGCATCCCAAAAGTGGCCATACAATGGTCTGAGTGTCCTATGCAGCCCCCCCCACACTTCTGTGACATCATATCCCAAGAAACAATACTTCCTCTCCTTTAAGACACTGCAGTCAAATCTTCCTACTCTACATCATGAACAGTCATGCCAGTGCTCATGCCCCTGAGCATCAACACCCCCTCATTCCTTGAGAGAGGCTAGCAATCTTACATTGCAAAAGGTGCTAATCAAACTCCAGTCACCTGGATTGTAGTCAGGACTCCATCCTTCTATGCCATGGAGCCAGGTAAAGGCATTGATTAATCTGTATTGTTCTTGCATAATCTGCATTGCAATATTTCAAATGGTTACCAACTTAAATACTGCAATGCAGATCATGCAAGAACACTACAGATTCATCAATGCCAGGTTAAGGAGACTGAGGTTTGGTGTAAATCTAGGCCATAGGAAGCTGAAACCCTTTGCTAATGGCAGCCAGTTGAATACCCTGACTGAAAGTATGGCATGTACTGATGTTGGATGTGCATAGAATGTACCTTTATGTGTGATGCACAGGAAATCCATCACAGTTTTCCCATTTTAGCACTATTGCTACTTCATACAAGGTCTCAAGCCTTCAGCACAGATCATTTAAACAGCAATACCTCTCCATTATCCTATTATTTCTCAAAAAAAAATAAGACAACAGGATATCAGAGACTTCATCCTATACCTCCATACTGACTCCTTCCATCTTCTGGCCTTATTCCCAATCAAAACCATAGCTAGGTCATCTGGCACCCACTGTGGTTCCCTGAACTGGCAAAAAAAAGTATTTTCAAAGTTGAAGACCATAACAAACAAATAAACAAAAATGCTTTGTTGCTCTGACTAAAACTGTAACAAGATGCTTAGTAAAAGTGTGACAAGCAGCTTAATTTTATCACAAATGGAGTGATTTGGTGCTTCAGCCGTGACTACAGATGTAGTGTTATTATTCATTCATTTATGAAACCATGATACCCTCACTGTATTATAAAGCAATGTAGGTACATCGCTCACACAATTGCCTATTGCTCTCCCCAACAGCTTGTGCCTGGGACAGAAGCCCCCTTCACCCCACAGTAGTTATGGCTCTGTTCCTAAACCTTGGTTGTCAGTGGCACAAATAGAAGACATGCCTCTGTACCAGTAGGTCAAACATGATTTTTTTTATTAAAATGGAAGGGTGAAATTTCATATTTTTTTCTGGGCATACATAAAACTAGTGTTGGGCTGTACATGGCAATGAACCCCCCTTCATTTTCAATCATCAGCTATCAGTTACATTAGAATTTAATTCTAAATGGATAGAGTTAAACTGATGTGATGATGCTTGCATTCAGATTTGAAACTACCATAACTTTCAGATTCAAGATTCAAAGTAAACTTTATTGTCATTTAGGACCACACAGGTGTAGCCTAAATGAAATTTCATTCATTGGCTCCTTCTTCAGATTGCAAACAGAAAGTAAAGCAACACATACAAGTAAAAGAATGAACAGAACTAACATATACAATCCCATTCCCAGTAGATGTATAAAAGAGCAGAAATTCTCCCGGGCCTCCGCTGAAAATTGGCTACGTTCCAAGTCTGACTTTCCTAGTTAACAAGTGTTAAATAAAATAAATAAATAAATAATTTTCCAACAATTGAATACAGAATAAATATACCCTCCCCAAGTTATAATAACTGCCCCATTTAAATAAAAGACAGATTACAGACTGACATTTAAATAAAAGACACATTACAGATTTCATAAAAGACACATTACAGATTGCTCAGTTGTGCACAAGATTGTGCTCAAACTTGTTTGTGCCAACAATCAGCACTTTGGATGTGAAAAAAGATAACATTTCAAATGGCTCATGCTTGTATACCATTTGGCATATTCACTTGAAATTTTCAGAGAATGTCTTAGATAGAGTTGATATTTACTAGTACTACATATTTATCCTGTGTATTGTACAGTATCACCAGTACACCATCATAAGTCTCTGACTTTGCTATTTGTTCATACTGCACTGTGAAACAGAAACATTGAAATATCAGACGAGAGCATATGAGAAGACCAAACTGAAACAAAGCCAAAAATGCCTCTAGAAGCCCAAAACTCAGAATGACTTCTGTTCTGTATTTAGGTGTTTAGGGCTTCTGGTCTTGGTATTTTTGCAGGTGATAAGCCTCACTGCAAACTCTCTCTGCAAGGAAGAACTATCTTCTGTACCATGGATACTCATATATTCTAACCCTGCAGCTGAGCAACCCCTGAGAAAAGTGCAACAAAACAAAATGTAACTACAGGCTTCTGGTGGCATTTTCAGCTCTTTTGCAGGTCTTTAGTCTTTTTTTGCTCAAAATGTTTTATTTCATTTGAAAAAAAAATATTACAGAATAAAATATTGTAATTAAAACATTTGACAAATTGAACTAACAAAAAAATCTATTTTGCAATATTTACAAAATGCCTGAGACTAGAATATTCATAAATAACACAAATTATTAATACAATTTAAATTTCAGATAAAATAAACTCATTTATGATGAAAAGGTTTTAATTAGGGCCAGTATTTTCAACCAAGGATTATTCATAAAATGTGTAGGAAAATTCTACTCTTTTTAATTGTTGTTTCTTTTATAGCACCATTTTTTCAAACTGTGTTATTAAAGAGGTTTTCCACTTTCTTGTAATACAATTCCTAGTGACAGCAAGAATTGTTCAGTTTTTTTTTTGACATTTTATCTCCAAGATATTAAATAATATTAGCACTTTTATTAAAATTAAAGAATCTGACTATATTGCCTTAAGAAATACTTGATTTTTTCCCAAAAATTACATAACATAGTACAACCATAAAACATGTGGGACCAATTAGCATTACAATAATTCTTACACCTCCAATATTCAGATTTATTTTCTGTTTTAAATTTAGCAACTCTGTTAGGAGTCAAAAAAGCTGTATGTATAAATTTCCAAGTAAATAATCTCTAATAAAGAGACCAAGAAGTAGATGCTATAGAAAGGAGAAATTGCTGTTTGTTTTGATTATTTAAGGATAATTGATGTTCTTTTGTAATAAAATTCCAGTATCTATCATTTAAATTACTTAAATATTTAGCTATTATTGTGTGCAATCTGGAAATCAAATTCATAAATTCCTTTTCTTTGAATATGGTTGCATAGAAAAATGTAATTAATGTTGAGATGTTGTCACAAGAAGAATTAGAAATATATGAGTACTTATTATGAAGTGATGTGATTACTTGTAAATGTAATGAATCTTTAATATCAATATTATATTCTAGACATAAAGAATCATAGGATTTAATTTTAATTCCATCACAACATTGTTACCAATGAAAAAATTGTCTTTCACATTTTTGAAATATATGTAAAGGAATATTATTTTTAAGGATTTTATCTAGAGTGAAAGAAATAAAGGCCTCAACCCAATACTTATAATTTAAATTATTTGAAATTATATTTTAAGCTCTTTAAAAGTAGATTCATATAATTTGATTTTTGCAGAAGGATAAATAGCAATTTGCATATAATTACAAATAAATATCTAGAAAGAATTGTATGATTTATGAGTATTAAAATTCAACAGTTTTAATTTATTCATATTAAGTAAGTTATAGTGGTAAAGGTTTCCAATTATAATTGCTTTTGCATAAGTATCTATATTCAGAAAGTTAATGCCTCCAGAATTCCAAGGTCTAAAATGATGATTTAAGCTTAATCTAGATTTATTTGGATACCATAAGAAATTTAGAAGTGATTTATTTATTCTCTTGATTTGATTTGTATTAGGTGGTAGTATAAGGATAACTTTTGGAAATAATATAATTTTAATTAGTTGTAGTCTATCTTCAAATGTAATAAAAATTTTATTCCAATAATTAGTTAAATTAAATAATGTAGATATATTTTTCATAATTAAAATTTAAAGTTTTCTCAGTAGTATTTAGCATATGAATCCCTAAATAAATAACATTAGTGAACTCTTTTCCTATTATATTATGATCTGGATTTATAATTCTTTTTTGTTAATATGAAGATAATTAGATTTAGAATTATTAAAATAAAGATTTGAGATTGAAATTGTTCTATAATAAAATTCAGTTATTTATTTCACTTATTTCACTGTATCATCAGAATTTTTAAAGTTAAAAAGATATCATCAGCGAACAAAATAATTTTTGAATTATATTCTTTATTAATCTCCAGACCATAGATCTTTGGATTTGAGTTCATTTTAATTGCAAAAATTCAATAGCTAAATCAAATAATAAAGGAGAGAGAGGGTGGCCTTGTTTAGTTCCCTTTGTTATATTTATGAAGTTTGAAATAAATGGACCTAATTTTGCACAAACTATATTATTATTATAAATGGATTTTAACATTATAATAAACTGAGGGGGAAAATAAAACTGAGTTAAAACTTTAATGAAAACGTTGCAGTTCAAAGAATCAAGTGCTTTTTCAATATCTAAGCTGATAAAAAGGGACTCACATTTTCTACTATTCATAACATCTATAAGAGTTATAAGTCTTTTTATATTATCAGATGTTTGTCTCTTATAAATAAAACCAGATTGACCCATATTAATTAAACTAGGTAATATAATTTTCAATCTACCTGCTAAGATTGACATAAAAATTTTATAATCCATATCTAATAAAAAGGGTCTATATGAAGAACATAATTGTGTATTCTTACCTTCTTTTATGACTGGGGTAATTAGTGAGTAATTCCAAGATGGAGGTATATTTCTAGGTTAGTAACTTTAAACAAATTTGGTATACTTTTTTATGGAAATAATTTATATAGTTCTGGAATAATACCATCATTCCCCAGAGCTTTATTTGGTTTGATATGTTTTACTTTTTGGATTCATTCTTGAAGCTTTATAGGTTTTTGTGATGTCCCCACTCTGGGCCAGTAATCAAAGAGCTTGAATCCTCACCACTGACACTGCAGAGGGATATTTACTTGGAATACAAATGGATACAGTCAGTATTTCCAGATGCAGATCTCTCTGCATTAAGCACAATTTCCCTTAATAGCACACAGGGAGCACACTCAGCCCAGGGTCTGGATATCTTTATCTGTCTCCCTCCCAGTCCCCTAAAGGCTCCTCACTGGCATAGCTTCAGAGTTAAGTCCTCAGCAGAGTTCCAGAGCCAAGTCCTCTACCACTCTCTGTGTGGAACCAGTGCTTTGTGTCCCTGTCCCAATAGCTGACACACACACTTTTTGAGATTTAATTTTCATGGACATACACCTGGGAAAGGCTGGCACAGATCACCATTTTTACCAAATTTGCCCAGACTGTAAGGTAGATTCACTGTCACCAATTAGCTATTTATAAGGCTCTTTAAAGGGCATCCAATTATACTGAGTGAAACTAATACTAATACAAATGGTAATGTTGACCAAACAGCCAGGCTTTCAGGAGTGGCCAGAGTTATCACCAAATAAATATGTGCAAATACACTCAAAACTTAAATATGTTCTAAAAAGGACCAGCCACAATGAAAAGTTTAAATATATTTAATAATAAATAATAAAACAACATGAAAATACTAAATATCTATTTACAGTAAACACCAATAAAGCCATTCCCTTCTTCCAACAGGAGCTAAAACCTATTCTCTAGCACAGACATTGTGTTTCTGGCTCCATTCAAAACTGTGAGATAACATCTTTATGGCTTAACCCATAAAGTAATTTAATTTCAAGAATATTTTTCAAAGTCAGGTGGATTAACCTCTTCTCTCCCAGTATATGCTGTTATTATGTATACATTTAAATAGTTTCAATAATGCATGTACATTTCTTTTCTGTCCAGCAGGAAACACTGTTAATACATTTTAACACAATCAACTTTATGAATACATTTTTAAATACAAGCATCTCTACAAATCAGTTTGATACACAAATGACATAATTCTTTACAAACTTTCACCTGTACCTGTGTTGGCATAAGTTACATATCCACTCCCCTCTTTCTCCTGGCATGGCTGGCAGTACATCCTATCATCACAGTTTTAATAAATTACTTTTTTGAAAAGTACTGATTTTGTTTATTATTTATTGATCTATTATAGAAGATAGCTCTACTTCTTTATTTGTTAAATGTTTATAAGATAAATAATACATTCTAAAAGCTTGTAATATATTTCCAATATGTGTGTGAGTTTTATTGGTTGCTGGATTTTCTACTTCTTTAATGTTGGTAACAGTATTCTGAAACTTGATTCTTTTTTAAATATTTTTAAATGATTAGGAGATTTTGAATGAGAGGTTATTTTCAATCTGTCTAATGCTAATTCAGTTTTATGGGATAAGAGTTCATTATTTTACTATTAAGAGTCTTTAGTTCCTCATTATTAGATGTGCTTTTATTTTCTCCTTTTTTCTTATATTCTTTTTAATTTAGATTGAATATCTGATATTTCTTTATTCCATTCATTTCAGTTTATGCTTAACTCAAGATATTGATCAACCATAAATGTAAGCTTTAAAAGAGTCCTAAACCATAACTAAATTAGAATCTGGAGTATTATTAAAAGACATAAAATTGTCTATTTTAGTAAGTAACCAAATTTTTCAATCTTTCAATGTAGTAATATAAGCTTGAACTCTGGAAATATATGATAATTTTTTAAGATTTATTTCTATTTTTAATATGAATGCATTATGATCAGGGAATGGGCAAGGTTTTATATTAAGAGAGGTTATTTTAGAAATAATGTCTTGAGAAACCAATCATTTATCTATTCTTGTTTCAGTACCAAAATTAAAAGAGTAATGAGTAAACTTTAATGAAGTTATATCTTTAAAATTAAAATATATTTAATATTAAATGTTTCAGTCCAGGTTTTCAAAGTTCTAACAGTAGGAAGTAATTTAAAACTTCTGATGGTATTGGATTCTGAATATCTAAAAGACAATTAAAGCCTCCACCTAAAATTAAGTTTCCTTTACAGTTATTTATTATGAAATTAAGATGCTTTTTAGCTAGTTTGACTGTCATTCCAGGAAACCAATATAAATTTGCTAGAGTCCATATTCTATTTCTATATTTTATAATAATTAAAGTAACTAAACCCTCTCATTTCTCATATTTATATATAATATGAGGCAATTGTATCCCACTTTTGCAAAGAATGGCTACTCTTCTTCTTTTGGACTTAGAAGAAAAATGTGCTAATACTAAATATTTACTGGAATTCTAATTATTACTTTCATAAGAAAAGTGTATTTCTTGAATCACTGCAATAACTTCGTTGTTTAATTCTAGATATTTTATTAGATTTTACCCTCTTTTTAGGATTGTTAAGACCATTAACATTTAATGATAATAAGGTTAAATCCATGCTCATCTATAATGGAAGAAAATACAAATGTTATGGAAGATAAAACATAAAATGATATATGTATTATTAAATATAAACTTGTGTTACATTTATAAGTAAAATAAATCTCAGGCAAAAAAAACAATTTCAAATATAAAAAATAAGGATAGAAATAACTAATTGAAGAATCAAACCCAAACATAGAATAACTGTAATTACCAGTCTATAAGAGATAGAAAATCTCAAGACTAGTAATCTGTAATCTATCAAAAAAATACTATCAAGCCTTATCCAGGAGTTCTGTAGTGCATTATTATGAACTGGGAACTCTATACATATATTAAAAACACTGTATAATAATTTAAATTATATATAACTATAGTAATTACATATAAAATAGATTGAAAGGAAACAATAAAGATTAATATTTATACTCAAAATTCTATGTCAAGCTATATAATATAATTTATATAGGGTAAAAGTTGTAATTATCTAACAAACTAATATTTGTTCTTGTCAAAAGAAAACAAAGAGGAAAAGAAAACAATGTAGTGAATTTGAATTGTATAATAAATACTCTAAACATTAAACCAATGTACTCTCCAATACTTCCTACATGCCTTAACCTATTGTTGACAGACTTACTTATGTGCTGCTAATGCTGGCTAGTAATAGATGCAAGAACTTATACTGAGTGAAACTAATACTAATACAAATGGTAATGTTGACCAAACAGCCAGGCTGGAATTATTCTGTGTTCAGTTATTACACAGTGGATCATATAAAACAAAGGAATATTACAAGAGGTTAAAACATTTAAGATATTTACTGTTGTAAAGGATCTATTGTATCCCGAAAAGACTGAATTATATAAATTGCTATAAATCAGTGTTTAAAATAAACTGAGCTACTTTGACAAAGAGTTCTCAGGTTCATGTTTTAAAACACATAGAAAAATTACATCATATTGAAAATAAAACCATATCCTCACGAGATTCCAATCTCTCTGTCCTATAATATACTCTGTGTCCCTTGATGTCATCATGCATGAAACAAAGCCAATAGGGAACATGTTTATCAGCAGAACAAATGATAGAGATTTGTTGTCATGGTTATATTGCTTATGAGAAATTTGTTTATTAAAATAATACAAGGTAAATGCATTTATATTAATTAAAAGTATCATTTCTATAATTAAAATTAAAAACATATATATAGCTATTAGCATACTAGAATGTTAAGAATGCAATACTAGTTATATATGTGCTACTTCTTTCTCTCTCTCTCTGTATATATATAATATATATATATATATATATATATATATATATATATATATATATATATATAAACTTACAAGAGTGACTTGTGCAATATGATTTGTGAAAGTTGATATGTGCCAGCCAAGTTTGAATAACTTTATTTAATTTCTTTTCCACTCCCTTTAAATATTAAGAAGAGAGACATGACTCCTTGACAGAATATCAGATTTGTAATTGATCAGGAAAGTTTGCTGCCAGTGCGCGAAAACTATTTTATTTACTAAATACGAAACACATTGATAGTCCGACAAAGTTTGTCAATGTTTTAGGCATTTTTTTTTATCTCAAAAAAAAAAATTATACAGAAATAAAATAAACATATAAGTAACCCAGCATGACAATAACATGACCAAATAATTGCAGCATGAAATTCTACATCCCTGGACCACCTCCCATATTCCATCCATCCCCAGCAACCATTTTCTCCTTTTCCTGTATATATATATATTGAAGTTCAGCCAAACTGTCATCATCTCAGGCACAACCCCTCCAGTCACCCTTTGTAAATACTCTCTGGAAATATACCTCTCCTCATTCATTCATTTGCCCTTGAAAATTGCACATATACAAGAATAGCCAAGATGGTCAAAATGCCAACCTATCTCTCATTCTCCTTAAACACTAACTACCTCAGTATATAAGCAATTCTTATACTCCTGCATTTTTCACAGGCAAACATGCCCACGAGTCAAATGTCAAACATAAGAATGTTAAGAATGCCTTCACACTTGAATGTCAAGAGTCAGATGTCAAATGTCAGAATGTTAGGAATGTCTTCACCATCTGAATGTCAAGCCATTAAAAGTACACAAGTCCATGAGTCCATCATTATGAAGAAAACATTCAAGTTTCCCACTTATAAATGAAGCCGAACAACTACATCATCTCCAATGGCATATATCCGAGCAATATTCCCCCACCAAGGCTCAACAAAGACATGAACAAAAAAAAAGCATATCTAAAAGAACAAGAAAACTGTGGGACCAACACATCAAATACCAAATCGCTGTTTCAATCAACACGTTAAACAAACCGCAAAATGAGAACAACACAATTCATATAGCCCCATACATGACTTGAAGCTTTTCCCCATCACCTCCCAACTTTCATATCCCAAAAACAACTAAACTCCACCACAGTTGAGCCAAAGATTCAATAAACAAAAAATTCAAAATAGCAGACAGGCTGAAGACATCATTAGACTGAAGAACGGTTAAATGGAATTCCAATGGCTGAAAATAAAATCATCATAGAAGGACAAAACTGTGAATATGAACAAAATATCCAGGCACCCAGCAAACACAAAACCATCCAACAAACCAACTCCACCATCCCATATACCCCAATCACCAAACATATCCAAAACACCTCTCAAAAGAACAAGCCAATGCTCACAAACAAACTGAACTGAAGAGAAAATACAACAAACCCAGGAACCAAATATCTAAGCATCCATCCAACATAAGTACATCCCAAGTGTTATAAAATCAAAGATGTGCAAAACATACATATGCTCTCTCACATAGTGTAGTATATTAAATCTTTTTAGCTTTTGCTTATTTAAGTCTGAGGTATATCAATAAAATTTCAGGAGGGGACTTCAAGGAAAAGGAGTATTTCACATATAAGATAGTACATAAAAAATAAAAAACATTTTCAAAATGAAGGCAAAAGGAAGTTAGTAAAAGGAAGGATTACCTCAGCAGCCTAAATGGCAGTACCCTCTCCACTGTACCATTTCCGGATTTAAAGACATAGTAACACAAAACAATAAAACATCTGATTAAAACCCAGTAAACGACATTATATAAATGAGTTAAAGAAAGAATGGAAGGGACTACTTAGAATTATGTTATAGGTTATTAGTTAATAGCCATTTAAGATATACAAATAAAGAAGCAAAAAGAGTATTATCCTGTGCAAACTAAAAATAAATAAATAAAGAGAAGTATGTAGCTTGCAAGACAAGATGATAAATTAAAAGTTAAAACCATTATCTGTATTCAAAAACACTTTTATGTAAAAATTATTTCTTTTAAGTGAAAATATAATAATAAAAAATATATATAACAGGATTTTACAGTTTTTTTTAATAGATGAGTCAGTAGTTAAATAATGTTTTTGCTTCTTCTGTCTAACATCTGTCCAAGTGGATGTTTTTAAAGATCTTTTTAGGGGTAGATTAAATCCAGTCCATATCATCTATTGAAGAGATGATATTATTGTTTTCAATGAAGGAGAGTGTCTCATCTATGGTATTGAAAATTCTTGTACCAGTCCATAGATGTATTTTTATTCTTGCTGGAAAATTTAACTGGACTCTGATATTATTTATTTATTGATTGACATTTGTTTACAGGGAAAGCCCACTGGGACAAAGAAAACCCATTTTCAGTGGCGGCCCGGGGGGGGGGGGGCTTCAAGGTAACAATAAGTCTTGCATCGTTTCAAAATTCTTTTTTAAAAATGTCAAACAAGATCAAGAAAATTAAAGAAATTACCAAAAAATGTACATAAAACATTGTAGAAACTAGATAAAGCTGATATAACATTACACTGACAGTAAAAAATAAACATGTTCATAGTAAAGACAATAACATGACACAATACTACACAAAACAAAATAGTTCAATGTTATACAGTAATGTGCACCAAGAAATGCATGTAAATCTAGGCATTACATAGAATAAACAATACAACATATGTAAGAGAGAAAGACATAAGAGGAGTACTTTGTGAAATATAGGGAAGAAGGAAAGAGGAATGAAAAGAGGAAAAGAGGAAAAAGAGAGAATGGAAGACAGAAAAGTAAGTAGGTGGAAAGTAAAAAAAAGGATAGAAGAGAAGGAAGAATGAAGTAGAAGGAAAGTGGAAGGAGGGAGAGAAGAGGGGGAAAGTGGTTAGGGAGTTAAGATACAGCAAGAGGAGGAATTAAGTAGTTAAAAGTTCATTAGTTGGTGTGAGAACTCGATAAAAACAACTTAGGTGCAGTTTGTATAATTAAGCAATGGCAGAGGAAGGAACTGAACAGTTACATGTCCAACTGGAAAGGAGATGGTACAGTGCTCTGTTTAAGTACGTTTATTAGGGGCCATGCTTTTTCTTAGTTCCATTGTCTTAGACGGATAGTCATTGTCAAATCTAATAGTAAACTGACCATGTTTTATTGGAGCTCTTGACCAGGCAGACTTCAGCACTAATTCTTTACCCAAGCAGGAAAGAAATTTGATCACTGTTGATCTGGGATGAGAAGACAAATCCATTGGAGCTGGTTTACCAAGTGATATATGAGCTCTTTTGATGCCAAATACAAAGCTTTCTTGCAAATTACTTGTTTTAGGAATCCAAGTAGTCAGAAAAGAAACTATCATCTCCTTCTGTTTTCTCTGGTAAGCCAAAAATTATTTCTCAGTTTTCCATATCATCTACATTTTCCAATAGCCAAAGTATTATGTTTTTTATATCTGGAAATAATTTTCTTTAAGATGATGATCAATGTCAGTTAATGCATACTCAAGATTTGAAACTTTTGTTTGTAGTTGATGATATAAATCCTTAAGAGTATTTGTTTGTTTGAGACTATTTTCTTTAACTTCCAAGAGATTTTCTTTAAATTCATCCATTTTAGTTGATAAATCCTGTAAAGATTACATTATTTGATGTAATTCTTTCTTGAGAGAAAAGTCTGAATGATCATTCTTAGAGGTACTCATTCTTTCTTGTTAGAAGATTTGAATCCCACTGGTATTTTGACAGGAAATTTTTAATAAAACTACTTCAAAATTTTCTATAAATGAGATGAGATATTTAAGAATGTTTTGAAGTTAGAATGGTTCTATTTTTGTAAGTTTTTCCTGTCAGAAATTTTAATTTACTGTAGAGCTCTGAAAAGATCTGTTATCTCTGTGTCATCTAGGCTCTGCCTCCTGTGTCTTTAGTCTTTTGATGCTTGGGGCATTCTCAGTTTTAGCTTTCTAACTCTAGCCATGCCGTCTGTGACTGCATGTGTGTCTGTTTATATATATATATATATATATATATATATATATATATATATATATATATATATATATAAAAACACACACACATACATGTATAGATAGATAACAAAAATATAGATATATACTTTTACGATTGTTTTCACTAGTCCAAAATGTACAACTTACAGATTATCAAAAACTCAAAAAAAAATACACCAAGATTTCCTTTCCCTGATAAGCAAACTTCTCAAACTTCACAATGCTGGAATATATGGAATCCACACATACCCCAAATTGTACCAATCACAAAAGGAAAAAAAAGTTTCCTTTAGCAGTAAGTGATCCAAAAACAAAAAGAGAAAAATAATATTACCTTGAGGCACACTATGTTTGAATAGTGGAACTGCTACAGAAAGTTTTTTTCAGAAGTCAGCATGTAGGGGTGGGAATAGGTGTTGGGACTGGGTTAGGGATAGAGTTAAAACACATGCGGATGGAGGCTAGCCCACAAACACACATACACTTTCATTCCTAATGCCAAAACTTTTGGGATATCCAAAAGTTTCAGCATTAACATATACAGCCACTTAAAGTAACTAAAAGCACATCCTATACAATGCATAAACATTCAACCTTCCTCCATTCGATAAACTAAATGAGCAGCATTGCTAATCAGTTATGCAAAGGGCTATGGCACTTTGCAAAATGAGAAGCCCCTCCTTATGCCTACAGCACAGGCTTGTGACTAGATCATTATTAGTCACCTCACAGCCACATTTAAATAAAATAAGTAAACAAAAACTGTGCGCAAGATACCCATTAGCTGATGCGAGTGTGTGTGCACAGTTATTTTCTGATGATGTAGTCAGTCAACAGCTGCAGATAAAACAACTAGAATTAAGATCTTTAGAAAAGGGCAGGAGTAAACTACACATGAAAAAATGGTAATTGTGGGAAAAATACATACAGGGGAGGAATGAGGTTTAAAAGAAGGCAAGACTTAAATGAGCTATGTAATGTTGAACTGAAAATTATTGGATAGATTATAAGTGATAACTGAGAGTGTGTCAGTATGGTTTGTGATGTAAAATGCTTGCAACTAGGATTGTGTTGGTGTGGTTTGTTTTCATTTATATAAATGCATGATTGCTTATGCCATAAGTGATGGTTTAATAAAGATGTTTCTTGTTAAAAACAAGGGCATGAATTTAATAATTTATGTAATGTTGCTTAGATTATATGATATATAACAATATATGGGAAGCATAATGTTTGTTAATTTTAACTTGTTAATACAGTTTGACTACTTTTATTTAAATGTAAATGTGCCTATGTCACAAGTGATAATTCTATAAAGATATTAAAAAAACCAGCTGCAGATACATACAGAAATATTGAGCAATGGAAAGGCAAGCAGCACAGACATGAATGGAACTGAGGTCCTAACAGAAGTCATGAAGAGGGTGAACATTAAAGTGCCACTTGAGCTAACTAAGAAAACATTCCATGGAAAGGCAAGACATAATGTCTATGACAATATGGTCATTTTATGAAAGTGAAGTACACGTGGGAGATGTGGGACATAAAAGTAATACAGCAATTTGATGTAACAATGCACAGCATACCCGTAATATACTATAAAGGTAATTGCAGATAAAAATATATTGTCCCAAGGTGGGTCAGTGCAGCAATTCAGTCTAGTTGTCGCAATGCAGATGCCAGAGAGCAAGGTGTCATAAAAATAAGTTTCTGAAATGTATCAGATGTGCAGGCAGATTGCAACCATACATACATACATAAATAAATAAATAAATAAATAAATAAAATAAAATAAATAAATAAATACATAAATAAATCATGCAAGTAAATAAATAATTAAATAAGTGATATTCCTGAAAGGTACCAAATCCAGAATTCCCACACTACAGTGTATCACAGAACTGCATTAGCAAGGGTAGCAACTGAAGTCATCATGGTACAAGAGTTATATAAAGCGTTACACATCTGTGCATAAATACACAGGTCAATCAAAAAAGTCATCATAGCCAGTAATATCTTATATCAACAAAATGCCCATCTGAACACTGTCAGAAGAATTCAGAAATATACTTATGCTAGACAACGTCAACATTCTCACAAATAATGTACACACTCATTACAGGATGGTTTACAGTCAGGTGATTATAACACATGACAGTACTTAAACATAAACACTCATGACAGAAACTGAATCCCTTCCTATGTCTCTGATATAGTCTAGAAGATGTAGCATCAAAAGTGATTGGAAAAACATGTGGCCCAGGCAGGCATGACCCTAGCCCTGAGTAGCATCCTGCCTTCGCCCAGAATGATACCACAGTATAAGGACAAAATGATTGACTTCAACAATTGGCTAAGCTTCTGGTGTCATTCAAAGGGGATCCAGTATCTGTCTGCCTGGGACGACATGATCGACAATCCATGATGCTTTGCCAGAGATGGTCTGCACCTATCACCCCTGGGATTCAGATTACTGGCCAAGGCCTTTGCCACCCCCATAGTGCCTTTTTTAGGCAAGGTTCAAATGACAAAACCACCAACGTGACAAACACAAACATGCAAAATCTGAGGGTAATGCTACTCAATGCTAGAAGTCTAAACCTCAAAATGCACTCTCTCGAGGCACTCCTAAAATGGGAAACATTAATATCTGTGCAGTAATCGCGACCTAGTTCAAGGCTCCAGAGAGCACCCTGGCAATACCAGGCTACAACTCTTACCACACTTTTCAGCCATCAAACCAGGACCAAAACACGAAAGGTGGAGGAGTGTCCATATTCACCTAGGACATTCACACCTCCAGTCTAGTCGCCCAACATAATGCATCTGAAATTCTCCAGGTGAAACTGACACTAGGTAAGGCTGCAATCCCAACTGTAGCTTCCTACAGATCCCCCACCATGCCCCAGAGTCCCACCACACCTTTCTAAACATATTGGAAAATATTAAGATACAACCAAACACCCTAATACTGGGTGATTTCAACTACCCTGCAATTAACTGGGAAAACTACTTGGGTACCAACACCTTCGCCCAACGTTTCTTGGAATTCATTAATTCCAACATCCTATACCAACTAATTCATAGTCCCACCAAGGGCTCAAATATCCTAGACCTGGTCATTACCAACATGGGAAATAGATGCTCCACACCAGTGGTCACCCCCTCGTTGGTCAGGTCTGACCATAAACTAATCACCCTTGACATCCACAATCCATCCCCACCCTCCAGTAAGGAAACCACCGTTAAAAAGTTTGCCAAAGCCAACTTCATGCTACTCAAGTCAGAAGTGACAAACTTCATGACACCCATGCAGAAGGGAACTGAATGTTCAAAGGCTGAATCCTACACTAAGGCACTGTACAAGCACATACACTCATGCATGAGTCGTGCCATCCCTAACAAAACCAAGACGCTCTTCTCCAAAAAAAGGAAGCCAATCTGGTGTCCCCAGCCATAAACAAAATATACAACAGAAGGAATAAACTGTTGCAGAAAAGAGGAAAATCCCGAGATGTAAACAACTCCATTACCAGCCTGAGCAAAAAGCTGAGATCCCTCATAAAATCCTCCAAAGCTACTTACGAAAATAGAATTGCCAAAGATTCCAAAGACAGCCACAAGGCATTCTATACATATGTCAAAAATCTAAGTGGCAATGCTCAGATCTGCTCTGAGCTACAACAGAATGGCATTAAATATACTGATCCCAAGGATATTGCCAATATTCTGGCAGATCGATTCAGTGCCAATTTAACCCCCCACACTCCCTAAAGGGCCCATCCCAGTACCGGAGGATTGTCAAACTCCAGTTATCACAGCCACACAGGTAAAAGCCGTAATCTCCAAAGCTAAAAATACAGCATCCACGGGACCAGATGATATCCTGGACTGTGTACTACATGAACTACAAAGTGAACTGACACCTCACCTAAATGTCATGTTCAACCACAGCCTCACCTCAGGCTTCATGCCCACTGAATGGCGCACAGCTACAGTTATCCCACTTCACAAGGGAGGATCTACCCTGGATTCTGGGAACTACTGCCCCATCAGTCTGACAAGCCTGATCTGCAAGGCCATGGAATGCATTATCATGGAACTTATAAACAAGGACATTGGCAACATTCAAACATTGGACCACACCCAATTTGGGTTCATGAAGGGCCATTCCTGCCTCCTCAACCTGATTGACTTCTCTGAATCAGTCTCTAGAGCCGTGGATGAGGGTAAGGTGGTCCACACAGCCTATCTGGATCTTGCCAAGGCCTTTGATACCATCCCCCACTCTGGAATCACAGATAAACTTACCAAGCTGGGGATTAATCCCTACATCACTCGATGGATTGCCAATTGGCTTACTGACAGAACACATACTGTAAAAATATCCAATTCCAGATCCAGCTCCAGACAAGTGACAAGTGGAGTACCTCAGGGTTCATTCCTGGGACTGCTCTTGTTTGGCATCTACTTCTCTGAAGTACAGGCCAACACTAAGGGACTCTGGCTAACAAAGTTTGCAGATGACTGCAAACTGGGAGCCATTATCGATTCTCCAAATGATGTAGATATCCTACAAAAGGGCCTTACAGAAACAGATGCTTGGTGCCAGAGTCATGGACTCAAACTTAATGCCAAGAAATGTATAGTTATCCCCTTTGGAAAAAAACATGTACCCATGAATTACCACGTAGGTGGCAGTACACTAAACATCGAAAGTGTGATGAGAGACTTAGGGATACAGGTGGACAGTGGTCTCACTTTCCATAACCACATTGCCACAACAGTCAGAAAATCCACCTATGTGGCACACCACATCACTAACGGCTTTTCATCCAGAAAAAAGGAGGTCATTGTCCCACTGTACTCATCCCTCATTAGACCCATTATAGAGTATAATGCCCCATTTAGTATGTACCTCACATGACATCTGCAACAGCTGGAAAGGCCACAGAAGTACCTTACTAAAAGAATCACAGGCCTAAAGCAGATGCCATATGCTGAACGTCTAAAAAAACTCCAGCTATACTCTGTGGCATATTGTCTACTCAGAGACGATCTCTGCTTAACATACTAGGCTATGTCAAACCCTGAGCTGTTGGACATACTCCACTTAAAGAAATCCCAATCCCTCAGAGCCACACACTCCAGGGATCTAAACCTTGTCATCACAATGAACAAAACATGCTGGAGGGATAGGTTCCTGACCCAGAGACTCCCTATACTCTGGAATAGACTGCCCATACATGTCAAGCAGAGTGCCTCCTTGGACCTCTTCAAAAGGAACCTTGATGATTGGAGGGGAGATAGGAAATTCACCAAGGGGATCATGTCAGTTGCCCTGCTAGACAGGGGTCCAGAGAAGTAAATATCGTGGGAAGAAATATCCTGGGAATTGTTATGGCTAGGCTTGTATAGGCCCTAGGGCCAATAGCCTAGTACCAACCTATGAACCTATGAACCTATGAGTGAATGCATGTATGTGAGTGGCAGTCAGTCAGTCAGTTAGTTTAAGTTTAATGTTCCAGTCATTCATCCTGATATGTTTGTGTGTAATAAACTACTTAAATGAACACCCAGCCTCATCATCTTATTTGAATACACAAGACGAGTGGCATTGTGTCAGAAAGGGATCCAAAGTGAAACTTCTTCAGGGCCATGAGGCGCACAGCCACAATTGGAGGAATATACTGAAGTGAATCATCCGAAGCTCAAATGACTCACAAACAGGTCAGAATGACAAATCCAGGTACTAAACCTCATTTAAATGATTTTTTACTCAATGAATATAAAATGAAGCATTCAAAATGTTCAAAATTACTTCGTAATTAAACAAAATGTTTGAAACTACAATGTATTGATAAAATAATCAAAATGTTTTCAAAAATGCTTGAATACCTTCCGAATCGCATAAAATATATATGAAAGGGAAAACAACCGTATTTTTCACTATGT
Organism: Protopterus annectens; assembly: GCF_019279795.1. NCBI lineage: Eukaryota > Metazoa > Chordata > Ceratodontiformes > Protopteridae > Protopterus > Protopterus annectens. Next base: position 1,960,554,499 of record NC_056739.1, read on the forward strand.
GCTTCTTTTTCGTAGTAACTAAAGCTATTCAAGATATCCAAAGTGTGCAAAGTGTTCACAAGTGTGTGCAGTATTATAGTACAGTTATTTCACAAAATACGGTCATTTTGAATAGACTGTTGTGCAGTTAAATATTTTTCAAGTACCTGGCATACATGTCTGTGTGCATTTGAACATAATTACAAGGGTTAGGTCTGTACTGTGTCTAAATCACTTTGTTGACATGACAGAAGGATTTCACAGACCTGCTCCACTTGTATTTGATAATAATGTTGCTGAAAACTAGAGAGTGTTTGAGCAAGAGTATGATATTTTCATACAGGCTGCTTTTTCTGACAAAGATGCACTTACAAAGGCATTTATTCTGGTTAGTTTAGCTGGTTCAGAAGCCATTAAAAGGGAGCATTCATTTGTATGTGCCCCAGCTGTGTATGCATGGGAGAGGGAAGACCACCATATTGTGGCACTGATTGAAATGTGGGAAGACCCTGAGTGCTTAAAATGTAAATTTAGAGAAATGTGTAACCCCAAAAGAATATTACAATAGAAAGGCAGATATTTTGCACAAGAGATCAAATGCCTGGTGAAAGTTTTGCTGCATATATAACTGACTTGAGAAATAAGGCAAAATTTTGCAGATTTGGTGATTTAAGAGATGAGTTGATACAAGACAGACTTGTGTGTAATATTAAAGATGATGCAGTGAGAAACATTTTGCTTCCAGACAGTGATTTAACTCTGAATAAGGCCATAGAGATTTGTCAAATATATAAGCTCACAGAAAAGCACACTAATATTCTTACAAATGAGAAAAGTGTACTTGCAGTGCCTTCCAGTGATAATGTTGATAGTATGCAGCATGAGGTTAAAAGATACAGGCCTAAGGGTGTGGCCCCACCCTGAGCCTTTCTAGCAAAATCCTGGGCAGCTCCAGTAAAATCCAGAGCATGCTCAGTGAAGCAAAGGGGTGAGTCAGCAAAACCTATGGTAAGCCTCATAGTCAACTGTCATAATTGTGGATGTAGCCATGAACCCAAATGAGAGAAGTGCTTAGCTTTTGGTCAGCAGTGCCACACATGTAAAAAGTGGAATCATTTCAAAAGGTTCTGTAAATCAAAAGGGGCACATTCTTTTTTTAAAAGAGAGCATTCAAAGAGGCAAGTTGATCAATTAGAAAGCTGCAACCCTACTTTTTATGTTGATGGTGCGTCAGTGCTTGGTGAAACAGTCAATGCAGTATATTTGTGGGCAAAGAATGAAGTATTTGTACTGTTCTGATTAATGGGAGAGCTGCAGAGCTCAAAGTTGATATTGGTTCAAAGTGCAATGTTATGTCAGCAGAAATGTTTGCCAAAGTAAGAGCTAGTAAGAAGCTTGATCTGACAAAGTGTATGAAGCTTGTTGCTTATGGTGGTGAAGAGATTCAAACTGAAGGCTCAGTAGTGCTTGCATGTTATTCTGCGGGGAACAGCTATGACTTAGCAATTTTACACAGTCAAGAGACACGTGCAGTCATTGTTAGACCTCAAAGACAGTTTGAAAATGGGACTGGTTTCATTTAATGCAGAAGTCCACCATGTAAGCACATGTAACAATGAGAATTTCACACAAACTATTCTTTCTGGCTATGCTGATCTTTTTGAAGACAAGTTAGGCAAACTCCCAGTTGTGTACTCCATGAAGTCAGACTATGAGGTAAGTCCAGTTGTCAAACCAGCAGGGAAAGTTCCATTAGCCATGCAAGGCAGAGTCAACGCTGAGCTGGACAGAATGGTGCATTTAGGTGTAATTTGTCCAGTAGAAGAACCAACTGAATGAATATCCTCCATGGTAGTAGCTCATAACAAAAGCTCAGATGATATTAGAATATGTATTGATATAAGAGATTTGAACAAAGCACTAAAATGATCTCATCATCCAATGCAAACAGTCAAAGAAGTTGCTGCACTTATGCCAATCACCACTGTTTTTTTTTTGTCTTAGATGCAAAAAGTTCATTTTGGCAAATTTTGCTTGACTGAAAATCTACATTGCTAACCACTTTCAGTACACCATTTGGAAGGTACGGATTTTTGAGAATGCCATTTGGGATAAATTCTGCCAGTGAATTATTTCAGCATGCAATGGAACAAATTTTTTCTGGCTATCCATGTAATATTATTGTGGATGATATTCTTGTAGGAGGCAATGATGAACTTGAACATGATAAAAACCTAAGGAAAGTTCTGGAAACTGCTTGGGAAGTGAATCTTAAGTTAAATCCTCAGAAATGTCAATTCAGGCCACAAGACGTTACTTATGTAGGTCATCTGTTTACCATTTCAGGCTTATGGCCAGATCCTTCCGAGAAAACTGCAATTCTTAAGATGCCAGCTCCAAACAATGTCACCGCCTTCCAATATTTTCTTGGTATGATCAACTATTTGCACAAGTTTATTCCAGATCTGAGTGACCTTTCAGCACCATGGTGAGAGCTGACACACAAAGATGTAACTTGGTCCTGGTTGGAACAACACCAAAGAGCATTTGATGTCCTGAAACAGTGAAGTGACAGTCCACCCACTTTAAGATACAATGATGTTCCCAAACCTGCAACTCTTTCTTGTGATGCTTTGAAGTTTGGTCTTGGTGCATTCATTCTTCAACAGGGCAGACCAGTCACCTATGCATCCAGAACTCTGACCCAAATGGAGATGCAATATGCTCAAATAGAGAAAGAGCTCTTGGCAATTGTATTTGCATGTTCGAAGTTCCATAATTATATTACGGCTGACCTATTCAAATCAAGACTAATCACCAAACTTTGGTTACTATTTTAAAAAAGCCAATGCACACAGCTCCAGCAAGATTGTAACGCATGATGCAAAAGTTGCAAAAGTACAATTTTCACTTGGTTTATACTAAAGCAAATTTTCTTTATCTTGCTGATACTTTACCAGATCACCCAGAAAAAACACTGAACAGTATGAAAATAAGCAACCTGATTTTGAAGTCGTGGAAGTGAGAATTTCTTCTTCCACATGTCTTGATGAACTCAGATCTCACACAGCTTCAGATCCAGTTCTCCAGAAGCTCAGCCACTTTATCAGTCAAAGATGGCTGTCCAAGCGATCTTGTTTACCACCAGATTTGCAGCAGTATTTTCCTTACAGAGATGATATTTTGATGGAAGATGGTATTATCACAAAAGGTCCAAAAGTGATTGTTCCAAAATCCTTACAACAAGAATATATTAAAATCTTGCTTTGTGACCACACAGAAACTGATTCTACCAAAAGAAGGGTGAGAGGACTAGTATTTTGGCCTTCTATGTCAAAAGATATTGAGAAAGAACTTTCAGCTTGCCCTGTTTGTAATAGTAATAAACCTCATCAACAAAAACAACAACATCAGCTAAGCCAGATTCCTGAACTACCTTGGTCAACAGTAGCTACAGATATTTTCAAATGGAATGGTCAGCATTACTCTTATTCAAACTGGTTTGAGATTGACCTGCTTCCTAACCTCACATCCAATACTGTCATTACAAAGTTGAAGAGACATTTTTCTGTTCATGTCAGTCCACAGAAAGTTGTTTCTGACAATGGTGCACAGTTTACAAGTCAGCAGTTTAAAAGATTTGCTGAAACATCGGACTTTATTCATGTTATGAGTAGTCCTGAATACCCACAACCCAATGGCCTGGCTGAATGTGCAGTTCAAAGTGCAAAACAGCTACTGTAAAGATCTAAACATGACAATACTGATGTTTTTCTAAATCTGCTTAATCCCAGAAACATTCCTTGTGATAATCTTCTTGGTTCACCTGCCCAGAGATTAATGTCGAGACAAACCACCACCACACTACCAATTAGTAAGAATTTTTGGTTCCAAGTGCTAAAAACAAAAACGCAGTAGAAGCTCAACTCCTAAAGAAGCATTTGTACCAAAAGTCCTACATTGATAAAACCAGTAAGCCTCTGAATCCGTTGAAAGAAGGAGAGATAGTGAAGATGCAGACAGCGAAAGGATTTGACCATATAGGACTTGTGAAACATTTGTGTGACAAACCAAGATCATACATCATTGAGTTGCAAGGTATGAAATTCAGGCAGAATTGGAAACATTTATTACTGGTGTCTGAGCCAGTGTTACAGCATCTTGACTGCAACAGAGACTCTCATTCTCAGAGGGATTTGTCCAATGTTTCTGTTCCAGAAAACATTTCATCTGTTCCTGAAACTATCCCTGAAAATCCTGAAGAAGACCATTCCCCAGTGACTGTCCCTGTTGCTAAATCCACTTCTAATTATTATATTGTGAGGTCAGGTTGTGTCTCAAGACCTAATCCCAAATACACGGCAACCTGGACATGATTGTTATTGTTTGTGTATTGTTTGTATATATTTGTCTAGTTTGCATGCTTTTTCCAATTGTCATTTTCAATTCAGAACAGAATAGTCAAAATGGGAGGATGTGGATCAGAATGTGTGTGTACCTTTAAGAGCTATTCCAGTCTATGGACATGTGCATATAGTACTGAGCATGTGCAAGCAAGAGTGCCATTTTGAATGAGCAGCCAGAGTGAAAGCATGCATGTGTATAGTAGTTAGTCAGTTAGTTAGTTTGTTTAAGTTTAATGTTCCAATCATCCATCCTGATATGTTTGTGTATAATAAACTGCTTAAACAAACACCCAGCCTCATTGTCCTATTTGAATACACCAGATGAGTGACAGCACAGATGATGGAGTGCAATATGAATGCAAATGGTGAGCTGTGCCATGGGTAGATTGAGCACATCTACCCCATCTTTGTGTGCATCTACGCTGGGCAGCAACACAAACTGACACTGGTAGTAGATGTTGAGGATGTGGTGCTATGGAACCTTGACCATCTCCAGACCATCCCATTGTGGGTTTCCCAGTGAAGGCACAAGAGGATCAGCCAAGAGAATGGAGATGCCCATGGTAGCACATGAGCACCTGAAAAATAGAGATTCCCACCTGCTCTTGTCAAAAGTACTACCTAAACTGGCAAAGCCCTCTCTGATATTGTCAGGATGTCCACATGCCATTTCCGTTAGCTCTGAAATGGCTGTGGTGACACTGGTCCATGCCTGTATGACTGACAAGAATGTCCTTGTGTGTCTGTTAGACTGGCAGTGTCACACCATTGCCTGCCCTGCCCATGGGGCCTTGAGTTACAGGACCATTGCTGCATTAAGGTCTTCTTTATGCTCTTTGTGCCATTTTCTCAAGCACAATCCTTAATTAATTACTGTCACACTAATTACCCCTATTATATTGTTAATCAGTTTCTGGCCATATTGCACAACTTTGATCATGCTAATTAGCCATTGTGTGGCCTTGAAGCTGATATTGCCGAATCATTGAGATAATATTCACTTCATCTATCAAGTCTGGTCACAGTTGAATCAATACCTTTTTTTTCTAATTTGCTCATTTTGCCCTGAAACACAAACTCATTCCAGGGGTAACTTTCCTTCTTGTTTTCACATGCTCTCAGAAATTTCTCTGTCAACAAAAAAAAAAAAAAAAGAGTCAGAAGTTAAGTTATAAAATTATTCTTTGCCTAAATGAATGCATGACCTTACTTCACAAACTTTGGAATCCAAAGGGTTAACAAACCATCCTAAGCAAAATATATGCCAATAGCACAGTCTTTTTTGTTTAATTTTTTCCATTGGTCATTTTTTAGTTTTGCATGGCATGGAACTACCAGTTTATCTGCTGGAAGGAACCCTTCATAAGACACTTGTTTTAGATTAACCTAATTTCCCTTGTCTTTCTCCACAATACATTCTTCTGCAATACATTTAGTTTTTATGCTATTACTGTTACAAACCTACACAGGAGGTCCATGCAACTTTTAACACAGCCTCTTCTGTGATCCTTTCTGGCATAGACTGCTATGTTTCAGTCATCAGTTCATATATTTCTGCTGCCTTGTCCCATGACAGGGCAGACTCATCATTCAGCTCTGATTGCTGTAACATTTCCATTAAAGCTGCATCTTCCAAGCTTCCTTGCTAAAGAGTAACAATTTGTACTGCCTCCTCTGCATCCTGTGTGTCTGAATACTTGTGTTGTTCAGACAAAATCACTGTCCCATATACTATACTAATTTTCATCGGCTGCAATGTTTGTAAATAAATTCCCACTAATTTGCTGTACATAATCCACATTTTCTGATAACTGCTGAACAGAAACCACAGAATCAGTGACAACTTGCTTCAGCACCCTCCTCCACCATTGCACGTCACCTCTCATCTACTGTTGCATTATTAATGGGATGACACATAAAAAGTGCAGGGAGATTTCATTGGTGTCCTAGCCAGATGTCAATTTATTATGAATACCACCTTGGCTTTCCCAGGAAAAGAGGCCATTAACCTTCTGGGACTAACTTGGTCAAAAAAATGAATGAAAATAAATAAATAAATGCTACATAAAAGTTATCATTACGTTTACCTTTGCTAGAGCCAAAGCCATGGTTAAAAAAGGTCTTATAACCAGCGTACTCAAGTAAGTAAGTATATAATTAATCTATACATAAATAAAAAAATAAAATAAACCTACCTCACTGCTGAAGCACAACATAACAGACTTATATTATCTGCCATCAGCTGTTAGTGTAACTTTTTTCGGAAGTCTGTCTTTATTGTTGTTCCAATAGTATCTTATACTACTTAGTTTTTGAGGCATGTTAATCACACTTCTGACTTCTTAGCTAACCTAGCATAGTCTGTAAGACATTGTATGGAACTCTAAGTGATGAGTCAGAAATCAGAAACAAATTCATTCTTCCATCTTAAACTTGTAGCAAATCTTTCAGACTGCTGTTAGTGTCTTATCCTAATACTGGATCCTCATAAAACAAGAACTCCCCTAGATACTTAGTCTTGTGTATGAGAAGGAAGTCCTCTAGCATGATTAGACATAATGTATCTGATCAAACGGAGACCTGGAAGGCTGGAATCTACTAGCCAAAATATGTAATATTTCAATAGTCAAGGTAACATTACTTTTACATTTAGCACTGAAACAGAAATATTTATCAGTGATAAGGTCCCTTCTCCAAACAGCTTTTTTAGATAGTTAAGTATATACTATCCCTTGTAGCTACCAGAACATAAGAACAGTGAAAGTTCCATATGCTTATCTGTGCACAGTGATAGATGTGCGATAGCATTCTGCAAGTCAGAGCTCCTTGTCTACATGTACATGTATGTATGTATGTATGTATGTATGTATGTATGTATGTATGTATATATTTATATATTTATGCTTTGCTGACCGAGTTAGCCTTGTCATCTCTTTTCAGGGAAACCCAAAGTGGTGTTCATACTTACTTGGGGAAAACTGGGCAGGGCACAACAATACAACTGTAGAACCCCATTCACTGAATTCTGTTGTTTTAGCATTATCAGGTGGACATGTAATACACTGTGTGATGGACAGGCATACTGTTCTGGAATGGAGATAAGAACTGAGTGGCACATGAAAAAGAGTATAAAGGGCTGGTGATATGCTGAATCCACATGAATGCCATTGAGATAAAAGAGATTCTACAAATACTGTAAGTCAAGTGATACGAATAACTCCAAATTATACACAGTTAAAGGCTTAGACTTGTATTGAGTAAATTATCAGCCTGAGGGAAGAACAAAACATAGCTGACTGATCTTCAATCACAATATAAATAAAAGAGTCAGCTGAAAGAAAAAAAAAATTACAAAATGGATTCTGAGCTCTACCAAATTTAACTGGTACTATGAACAATGACATTTTTTTATATGTATGTACAACTTTTTTAATTTATTTTATCCAAAATTTTCTGGACTGAAATGGCTGGTAGGGCAACTTCTGTATTTCCTGCAAAATGTATTCCTAATGGTTGTTACTCACCCAAAAACAACCACCACTAGTAACACCACATGAAAGCAAGCCTGATCAGCAACTGATCTCTGTAAATAGCCAGCACGTTTCTCCCAGTAGTTGTAACCTGAGACAGTATAAGATGACCTTCTCCATAATTTTGGCACTGAAACTTTAATTTATCTGACTCCTGCAGTTAGTTACTGACGCCTCCACGATCCCTCTTATTAAGTGACAATCTTGCACTACTTCTTGCTGATGCAGTACACTATGATGACTCTCTTATCATGTGACAAACCTGCCCTACCTCATGATGATACTGTGAACTGTGGTGACTCTCTTATCATGTGACAAACCTGCCCTACCTCTTGCTGGTGCTGAAACCTGCACTACCTCTTGCTGATGCTATGCACTGTGGTGACTCTCTTATCATGTGACACTTTTTATCACATGACTAATCTGCCCTGCATCCTGCTGATGCAGTGCACTGTGATGACTCTCTTATCACATCACAAACCTGCCCTACCTCCTGCTAATGCTGTTCAAACTGATGACTTTGTAGTGGTTGCAGCATCTCCCACTTGTTTACTCCCAAACACATGCAGGTAGAGCCCCAGACCTAAAGGGTTGTTGAGCCTTAATTTGAGGATGGTATTCAGCACCATCAACACACATCCAATAAATTAATGCATATGTCTCCTAACTGAAAACCTAAATTATGATTGCTTGATTTTTCACTTCCTTGTCTATTTATTTATTTATTTATTGTATCTTTTGCTAAACAGCAAAGTGGGTTAGTCTACAAATGTATTTTAGCCATGACCTAGATTGCAAAGTGGTGGTAACCATGATGTGAACAGTTCAATGTAGTATGTTTTTAGTAGTGGGATGTGACTGCAGAACAAACCCACACATATATAGAGGAAGAACATACAAGTAGTATGCAGTCAGGGAGCAGAAGTCAGGATTGAAGTCTGGACCCTAGAGTTGTGAGGTAAAAATCTTACCAGAGGGACACCATAGTAATAAAGACTTTGACAAACAGTCAGACAGGTAGAGTTTACTCTTCTGGTTAATTGACACAGCACTTGTACAGAACCAGTGGCAGTTCTAAGTGATACATTTCTGCACCTTTTAAAACTGGGAAGATTATGATCTCTACCTGGCACTTGGGGCACTACTGGCATTAGGGCCTGACAGTGAAAGTTCATTACATAATGAAAGACAATACAAATAGAATATCTAGATTTTATTTCATAGGTCTGTTCAGTGCATTTAAGAGGAAGCATGTGAATGGAAAATGCTGCCAAGAAGAATGCTTTAGGCAAATGAAATTGGCTAGGCTCATTCTCCTTGTATGAAGAAGCAGATATGTGAAAAAAAGATCTGCAAACACTGTAAGTGAATGCAGACTAAAAGATAGCATAAGGTATCAAAATTATGGCACCAAAAAAGTGCACCACCAACCTATTAGTAAAGTAAGCTATATTGTGATAGAATGTTTCTTAGACAGTACGCCATTTCTTTTGGAGAGCAGATTTAATGTATGCTGCCTGCTTAAAAATCAATGAGAGCTATCAGTTACTTCCTTAGGTACTAGCAGTACAGATACATATTAAATAAGGGTGTAATTTGAATCAGTCTAACCCTTGGCATAATCTATATGTTCACTATGTTGTGGTTCCTGAAAAAGAAAATATGAGCCACATGCATTTAAAGTTCACAGCTGTTTTAAGAGATGATGGCATTGATGTGAAATTTGCAGAATGCTTTCCCTGTAAAGTCCAAGAATCCAGAAATCATGTATAACATTTTGTTTTTGGTTACGTCAGTGACTAACATAGTGGAGCATATTGACTAAAGGTCGGTTTGGGGTTTAACGTTTTTGATGAGTAGTATTCACTTCATTCACATTTTGTCGCTCTACCTGATGCACTGGTTCATGTTGTTATCAAAATCTAATAATCGCATTGAGCTTCGAGTAGGTCTGTGAAGTAACACACCCATAAATGTCACTGAAGAAGGAAGGCAGTTAAGATTCTTGACCTACTGGGAGGAGAGATTGGCATCTCTTTGGAAGACCTACCAAACTGAGGAATGCTTCTGAAGGTTTTAACATAGACAAGAATGTCATTCTTTATAAAATCAAAAGCCTGCATCTTTTCCAGAAACACAGCTTTCATCACATAATGTTAGCCTATTGCCCAAAGCATATGATCACCAAACAGAGCTACAAGTACATCAATACCATACAGGGCTGATGTTAGCATTTTGGGGGTCCCCAGGAAATGTCAAGTCAGGAGCCCCCCTGGGCACTTCCAGTCTAAGTATCACCATGTCACTGTCACCCCTCCTATCCATCCTTTTAATTCATGCTGGAAACTTTTAGAAGTAGTACACACAGACTGACCTGTAGCTACAATGCTCTTACATTATCACACTGTGTTGGTTCATCTCACAATGGAACATTCACAGTTACTGGCATTTACTTACAACAATGACACACTACAACAACAACCCTAAGTAAGGTTTCAGCTAAGGTGAAATGGAGTCCCAGGCACTACCTACAGTTTCAGCCTCCCCCCAAAAAAAACACATCTTCCAGAGCTCCCCTCTGTTTCTCCCCATGTTGAGCTTCCCACACCATGCATATTACTTTTTTCTTTCTCACATTCTACCTTTCTATTCATCTTTTTCAATAAGCCACAAGTTTATATATGCTCTGAATAGCTTTTTAAGTTTTTTTGTTTTTCACAAAACCTTTTCATCCAGTGATGGCTTAACAAAAGTTATGATTAAGGAAAGAATTTCAGTGCTGCTGTTTAGCTTTAGATTTCCTTGTATCCTTTCAACACACCTTTCTTGACCAAGACAGCACAGTAATAACCATTTAGGAAATAACTCAATTTAGCCGGTATCACCAGAAGCCATAGGAATTGTAGATGCTCTATGATGCATTTTTGAGCATTTTTCAACCTTTTAATCCAACGGTGGCCTAAACAAAAATCACAAGTAAGAAAAAGAATTTCAGTCTTATTTTTTTTCTTTCATTGAAGACATAAGTTGTGCTCAGGGCTTACTGTTAAAAGCTGACAAAATAGTAGCTCACAATAAGCTAACAAGCCAATTCTTGTGAGGATACACAGATGCTGTCTTGGAATGTTGCCAGCCTCCTTAATACCCACCAAAATGATAGTCACTGCCAATGCATCCGTCTAGTGTTATACTGGGATGAAAGCAGTGGTTCAAATGGCCACAGTCATGTATTTCAAGTGACTGCTGAAATACATATACATAGCATGCCTCCTCACTCATTAATCCTATCCCCCAAAGGCAGCCGCCCGTATACATGCCTGATGTTTGATTGTGAGGATAATGAAAGTGAAAAAACATTGTAGTAATGTATTCTACTTTGTTGCTCCTAGGCAGTACACTGCACTTCATTGCAAACCTCTGAGGTCTGTTAGAAAAGTAAAAGAAACAATCACCCCATAATCCCCAGCCCCCCACATAACCTACATCAAAATTCTGTACATGAACATCTGAACAGGGTTGGTTTTAGAATGGGTATGGTTGAGAGCAGAGGCCATTATCAGTTTTTTGTGATCAGGGTCATATTAAAGTCCAGTTCAGGGGTAAAGAGCATAATCAGAAATTGAAAGCATTTTTCTCCTTGTTTTTCCCCTAACTAAAACAGCTTTTGTGGGGTCCCCCACACAGTCAAGGATGATTACAGGAACTCCCCGTATCCATTTATACAGTCTAGAGAGTTGGGGGCCACCAGATTAATAGATCTAGGTGTCTGAATGTTCTGTGACATATTTTATGACTTTCTTTTGAAATATAAGTACTTGTTAGCATGCTTTACTGACACCCAGAAGAATAATATGTGTATGTCCTGGCATTATTGGGTGTATACACAGTTAAAAATCAGTGATATGTTTACACACACAGACACGCACGCACACACACACGCACACACGCACACACACACACACACACACACACACACACACACACACACACACACACACACACACACACACACACACACACACACACACACACAAACACACACACACACACACACACACACACACACACACACACATAGACATGCACACACACACACACGACACAGCAATACTAGTTTTGTACTTATTTCAGCAAGTAGCAATACATTGTGCAGTACTGGTACTACTACACCAGATCAGTGACTCCTGTTAAGCAGTCATCAAACAGCAGCAGGGATAAGTCATTTTATTTACCTCATTGAGGAATAAATGAATACCTGTCACTATCCCTGATTTCACAGATATTCCCTGATTTTGCCTCATAATTTTGCTCTTTCCCAATAAATCCGTTTGTCAGAATTTTATACTTCTTACTGTCCAGAAATGCAGGTTGATGCAAAATGTGTTATTCTAGTAACTTTTTTAAGTGAATTATAGTAATATTTAAAACATGTTCCTCATTTTGAGCCTTTATTCTGCTATTATTTGGGCACTGAGCAGAATTCTTCAGCAAGGAAACTGAGAGCTATAGTATCTAGTGTTTCTGCAAGTATTTATAAAACTAGGGTTGCCACCTTTTAATCGGGCCAAAGTGGGACATGGGGGTGTGGCCATTATGACACTGGCCACACCCTCTACCATGACATCACCACAGGTGTGATGACAGTGATGCAGTTATGGGTACAACAGCTGGCTGGTTGCTGAGGTGGCTAGCTGGCTGCCTGGAGTGGCTAGCTGGATGGATAAATGGCTGGCTGGCTGGACGGACATTTGGATGACTGGATGAATGAATGGCTGGCTGGAGTGGCTAGATGGCTGGTTGACTGAATGACTGGCTGACTGAATGGATGGCTGGCTGGCTGCCTGGAGTGGCTAGCTGGATGGGAGTAGCTGGATGAATGGCTGGTCACTGCAGTGGTTAGCTGTCTGGCTGCTGGAGTGGCTAAATGGATGGATGGATGGCTGCACTGATACATGAATGGTTGGCTGGATGTAAACCTCTCAACTGTACAGATTTTTACAGAATATCCATATTTTGCCTCATATTTTTGCTCTGTTTCTAATAGAATTGGCTCTGTAGCTGGCTAGCTTGCTTAGCTGTTTGCTGGCTAGCTCGGCTGTTTAAAAAAAAATGTCACTGCTATTTTTCATAGCTGCTGTAGAAGCAATAAAACAAACCACTCTACAGCCGCGATCTTTGTAGGGCTCTTCCTGCCCCAGTCCCCACCTCCTTCATAAATTGCAGCGAATTGCTGCACAATTTAAAGCACCCGGACCTAACAGGAAACAGCTCTGCCTGCAGGTCCAGGTTGGTGACATAACTGAATTGCCATGAAAAAGCCAGAAGTAATTGTGGATTTTCCATGGCAATTCAGTGCGATCGCAAAAGCAGGACTTTTCAGGTCCCACTGCTTGATACAGCGGGCAACGGGATAAGGTAGCTTAACCCGTGAGTGCCTCGCTGACAACGGGATGGGTGGCAACCATATATAAAAACCTCTGAAAGAGAAACCATCCCTGAAGATCAGGAGCATCAGCTTTTCTTAAAATCCAAGGTTTGCACTGAGATCAGTCACTCTGAGCTACTCATCTCTCTAGTGCTTACCTTGCTCATGCTCATTACCAGTTTTATCCTAACAGGGTCGTATCACAGCCCAGTTCAGGCTAAAGAGTTCAATCAAAAACTGATACATTTTTTTCTCCTCATTTGTCCCCAACCAACAACAGCTTTTGTGGGGCCCCCACACAGTCAAGGATAATTAAGCCCCCATCCCCTGCAGTCACGGGTATTGCAGGCACATAAAGTTGGCTATGTTATTACTTTTAGTGGACAAGATGTCCACCAAGAGGATTCAACTAAGCCAGGGGCAGTTTGTCACTGGTAAAGTATTCAATGGAATTGTAAAACCCGTTACTTGACAAAACAGGGTTACTATAATTAAAGCTCTCTGAATTTTTAAGGAGATGTAAATAACAGTTATTGCTAATAACCTGGTTTATTAAGTATACAAGCTTGCTGTACTAGCTTTTGCTGGTTTGACAGACATGTTACAAAATATCAAGCTAAGATAACTTGCTGTGGTTTGGGCCCCCAGCGAACACAGTGTTCGCTGGTTCCTAAAGCTGGCTATGATACCATATCTTCATGTAAAGCAATACTGAGAATTGGAAATACACTATATAAAATAAGCTAATTATAAACTGTACAGCACTTACAATGTTCATAACTTTAGTTAGTAGGACTGTGTAAATATAAAATGATATCATAAGGTAATACAGCTTTGAGTATCCTGGACATTTGCAACAGACTGCAGGTACACCATTGAGGATACTTGTAAGCAAGTTCATTTTGAGCTACACAGAAGATAATGTACCCATCCTGTATCAATTCAGTAATTGCATGGATACCTACTGAATTGTTATATGCTTTTGTGGATTGCCTTAGTTAATGCAGGAAGAGAAGCAAACTCTAAGAAAAATGTGTGTTGTATTATGAAATGTCTAGTTAGACTGAACATAAGCCAGTTATTAATGCCAAACTGACAATATTATGCTCTACTCATAGTGCAAATTCTGATACTACAATGCTACCAAGCTGGTTACTGCAAAAATGTCTGTATTGGAATTATTAAACCACTTTTGCAAAGTAAGCACATTAACCATTATAACAACTTTCCAACCTTAAATAATTTGCTGTCTTTATTCTTTTTAGATAGATTGATAGGTAAGCACCAGGTAGCTGCCCTTGTAGAGCATTTTAAATCTAGCTAATTTTCTTTCTCAGGGTGAGAACCAAATCTGGTGCCTTGTGTCTATGAGCTTAGTACTTTAACCATTATTCCAGCCCCCAGCTTTTAGAAGTTTGTAGGTTCATGGATATATACTTGGCTAGCTGTCCTTGTGGCCTATTTTAAGCTTAGCTAATTTCTACTAGGGATAATTAAACCCTGTACTTTTCCTCTGTTAGGTAAACACCTTAACCATTATGCTAAACCCCAATCCCTCAATCCCTAAGTTATTTGCTGTTTTTATTCTTTTTTAAAATGGGTTCAGTACCAGGTAAGTTGTTTCCCAACCCTGTACCTTGTGTCTATGAGGTCAACACCTTAACCGTTATCCCAGGGTTGGGATAACATAGTTGCAACACAATACCTTTAAGAAAAATGGCACATTTTACAACAGGCATCTTAATAAACATCATAATAAACTTTTCACAAGGAAATACCTTTTAATAGCTACAATGCATAACTGGAAATGGAAGTTATTATCTGTTTGGTACCAGGTTGGAGGAAAGTATAAAGGTTGGGAGTTGGGATAATGATCAAGGTGTTAACCTCCTAAGTGCAAAGTGCAGGGTTTGATTCTCAGCTTGGGAAAGGAAATTAGGCTTATTATACCCTACAAGAGCAGCTACCTGGTACTTGCCTATGAAACTATTTAAAAAAAAAAATGTCTACCAAAAATGGTGAGTTCTATTTCCAAGAATTTGCCGAGTGTTAGCTGAGCTATGATGCCAGGATAATCAGTTTTTTGGTATAAAATTATTAGATGACTTTACAATAGGATGACTACATATCCCAGCATGCAGAAAAAGTGAAGACATTATACTGTAGTAGGAACATAGTCTGAAAAGGTGAGCTGAGACATTAACACTGCAAATAGCTCAACTGTTGGGGTCTACTTCACGTTGTCGAAGGCCGACAATATCGAAGCTGATATTGTTGGCACCGGATTAACGAAAGCAAAAAAACATTGAATGTTTAAACGGAAATCTCCATAAGGGGAGATTTCCTTTTAGTTCAATGTAGTGTGGTCTCGGAGTTGGTATATTTAAGTAGGGGGGTGTGGGGGCGCAGTCCCCCTGCTTGCAAAGGTAAGGTTTTATTTATTTTTGTTTTTAGACATTTTTTTTTATCTTTCGATGTTTCAGAATTCGATGATATGGTGTCGACCATATCAGATTCAATATTCTGAAACTTTGATAAGATAATATAGACGCCAACTGCTGACATACAAGACCAAGGACAGTGTTATGAAGGCAACATTTGAATTCACTGTCAAAACTAGCAGATTCTGAAACTGTCACAAAACTAAACGGTTTTGTAGGGAAGCTATGTTTCCCTCCACCAAAGCTCCTGACAACTATATTTAGTTACTCTGAGGCCACTGTACCTCAGAGTAGGGGGGGGGGTACTCTGAAATACTGCAGCCTTAACCTTATTTCCAGTGATTGTTTCCACATTTGAAGGACTGCACACCTCTTAACTGATTTTCTTTGGTTTTGATTGAGCGTTCTGATTTTCTCTTTGGTTTTCATATCCATTCCATCCATTCCACTATTCTGCTTTCACCTTTGATGGCTTTCATTTCTTCTCTTTCACTAGTTTAGTTGTAGAGCAAGTGTGAGAGGAGCTTGTCTAAGGCAAAACAAAGTTGAGGAATAAACAATCAGTAGAAATGTCCAGCTGGCAGCTTGTGATTTCATTTAAAGTCATTTATATGGGTAAACCAGCATTGATTGTAACTGTAAAAAAACAGGTAGCAACTGTGAACTAAATCCTGAGTTGCCCTTGCCTTATCTTAGCTTGATCATATTCAGCACATTACCTGCATATGGTACTCCAGATATAAGCCTGCTGCCTAAAAGCACAGTTCTGAACAGCATACATGGAGTACATTAAACAGCCAGGAGTCCAGAGGTCTGAGTTTGTGCTATGAGATTAACGAATAATGAGAGGGTGTTGAAGCCCAAGTTTTGGTTACAGAGAAAAATTTTGTTATCCGTCGGGGGGAGTCAGAATATGTTGAAGTGATAGTCACAGACAAGTCTTTGGAAGAGTGCCCTTCAGAAGTCAGTAGTGAATTTGTCTGGATTGAGATCTGTGATTGTAAAGACAGTGTATACAACAGGCTACCACTGCCTACTGGTGCTGTGTCTGCTGTTCTGCTGTCATCACATACAACTTAGGTAAGATAAAAATCTTGTCATTCATGCATCGCATAAAGGAACAAGCTGTCTTATCCCCTCTTTCAGTATGCACTCTCCCACTTTGGACCTTTGTGATGGTTTCAGGTAAACTGTTACCCATCCATACTTCTCAGCTGTCCTTGATTTTGCAGAACATCCCTGATTTTGCCTTCTGTTCTACCCTGTTCCATGTAAAATGTTTGATTTTTCTGGTAAATCATTCATGGGGATTATAATCAGTCAGTAATGCAACCCATTAGATATTCATACTTCTTATTGCTCGTAAAATGCATATTAATGCAAAACTTGTTTTATTAAATTTCTAAGTGAAACATTGCCACAAATCCAAAAATAGTTTTCAAGACTGTGTGTGTTTGCATGCATACATGTGAGTGTGTGCATGTGTGCGCGTGTGTGCGTGTGTGTGTGTGTGTGTGTGAATATGTGTCTGTACATTCCCAAGCTTGTACGTATGCATGTACAGTGCCTCATGGTTGTTTTGTACTGTTTGGAAATGCTCATGTTTAACTTATCATAGTGTTATAAAGATAAATTTTCACTGTAGCTCAGTAGTTGTGCATTTGTTAGCACAACCATATCAGTCCTAATTTTGCATGTCATGCCCCCAAATGTGCAAATGTATGCATTATGCCCCTGCTCCCAGATAAACAAATTTACATGCAAGCAAATTCTGAGTGCCATGATTTTGGACACTCTGCTGTGATGTTTGATGGTCCCCTAATGTGGTTTTGAAAGCTGAGAAGTTGTGAGGTATGGCTGTAACTCTCAGAAGCATAAGATGTACTCTATAATGCAGGCTTTAAAGAGCTCCACTCATGGAAGAAACAAACCTGCATTGGTATTGCTAGTAATAACTAGAGCAGAGCAATCTTCAGAGGTCTTTGACATAATAAAGGTAACTTTTATGTTAGGCAGTGGTCGGATTGGTTTATTGTAGCAGGAATATCTTTTCATATTCTCAATCAATGTAAGCAAGTGCAAACATTTTAGAACCTCACTACATTTTGTTATAGTTGCAGCACATCTAGCAGATACTCATGCAATGATTAAAAATATGAAAAATATTGAGAATAAGTGCCATCTGAAATAAATAGACACAAGCTACTCAAAATAGATGCTGGAACAACAGAAATGTTAAACAGATAGGATTATTTTCATATATTTTTATTTTGCATTATAAAGAATGAAATGCTTTCTGCAGTAACAAAACTTCAGATCACTTGGTCATTATTAAAACTTATAATGAACTTGATAAATATCTGTTCTTATGTAATAAGGGGCTACAGTGATATTAGACTATATCTGGTAAACTGTGAAAGGAATTGTATTCATTATATATTTAATAAAGGAAGATATATAAAATAGAATTAAAACCTAAAGTAAAAAGTTGCTGCTGCCTGCGGCAGTACCTCCTGTTCGAAGTAGGCAGTTGCAACACCTTATAGGCAACGCACCACACAGCTCTGAATTACTAGCCTTTCTGATTGGTTCTATGTGTGATGCAGTCAGCCAATTACAGAGGCATTTATTGAGGTGGAAATCCTCCAAAGATTGAATAAATGAGTTATATTGGCTGCAATGTTAATGGAAACAGTGTCAGAAGTCAGTAGATTGCAACGATGTGAGGATCTGAAGAGAATGATGTGTGTTTAGCATACAGGTCATGTAGAATGGTATTGTTTATAGCAGGTAATTTTTTTACCCTGGCAGGTGACCGGATGTTATAGACAGTATATGGGTTTGTATGAGTAATCTATATTTGTGTGAGTCAAGATGGAATACTTTATAGTGTGCTTGGCTACTGTGTGAACATGTGTGTGTGTGCCTATGTCTGTGTGTGCATGCATGCATATGTGTGTGTAGCAGAACATTATTTTTTATTTATTTTATTACAATCAGATATCTGAGGTGTACACACTCAACAAAGTCCTTATAATTGCTCAGTAAAGCAGATGTATTCTAAGTGTGAAAGTGAATACCTCTAGCATGATGTTGTTTACTTAAGGTTCACTAATATAATTCTGTCTTTGCAGGACTAATGTGTATTTATAAAAAGCAAATTAGAGTACTGGACTGTGGCTGGCTACAGTGAGGTTGTATGAAACATAATGGAAGTGGTGATGTGTACACAGGCAACCACACTGATACAGTTTATTGGTATATGGGGGCTGCCTGTGGTTTAAATGACTGACCTTGCTGTTTGTGTAAACAGTTGCATATAAATCCAAGGTGAACATAGCCAACAAAGTGACTATAACTATAGGGTATGGGTGTCTGTCTGTCTTTGGATGAAAGTGACCAACCTTGCTTTTGTTTGCTTGTGTTAAACAGTCATGAATTTAGCTTTGAAAGATTAGTGTGAAACAAATCAGAAGTACATTATTCTGGCTATTATTCTTGCATAATGTGACACTTGAACTGTGAACAGTCAACACAGTGCCTACAATTACTGGGTATGGGTGATGACTATGGACAGAAATGACAGACTCTGTTGTCATGATTAAGTTAAAGAGTCAGTAATCTGGCTTTGCAATGTTACTGGTCATTTTGCGTGGTGAGTTTAAATCCTTTGCTCTGGCCATTTATTTAAATAATCACCAGCCATTTGCATGTACAAGTCAATAAACTTGCTGTAATTGATGAATATGTAGGCTGCCTATGCATAAAAGTCAATTATCCATGCTGTTTTTATCACAGTTAATCAGGTACTTAACTTGCTTGGCAGGAGCAATGTCAGACAATCTACTGTATTTGCTAACATCAGAGTAAAATGATTATTGCTATAGCTTACGTGTGTATGTATATGTAAGTAAGGGGTGTTGCCATATACCTAAGAGTAACAAGTTGGCCATAATGTCTTTCACATTCCACCACAGTCAGACATCAGCACTGCACACAATAAGAGTCTGTCCTTGATAGCTGGATGGATTGTTTGTGAAAGCAATTGATTATTGACACAACATTGCAGTGAGAAGCATTGCTATCTCACAACACTTGGCTCTCTGGTTAAGTTCTTGGATGTAGTTCCTTTTGCATGGAGTCTGCTTGTTCTCTCAGTCTATGTTTTGCTTTTATCCATGTGCTCTGTTTTCCTCCACAACCCCAAAACATGCTTAGGTGAATTGGTGTTCCACTAATTTGCCTGTAGGCAATCATGCATGTGTATATGTGTGTGTGTGTGTGTGTGTGTGTGTGTGTGTGTGTATGTGTGCATGAACCTGTGTGCGTGTGTGTGCTTCTGGGTGTGTGTGTTTTCACTTGCAAAGCCTCTTGTAATACACATGGCTTGTTAGAAGCATGTCATTGTTTACGTGTGTGTGTGTGTGTGTGTGTGTGTGTGTGTGTGTGTGTGTGTGTGTGTGTGTGTGTGTGTGTGTGTGTGTGCATGTGTGTGAATATATGTGAACATGCAGATCCCATTCAAAAGCTTGACTTTTCAAAAAGTCGAATTTCGTATGGTCAAGACCATATGAGTGACTTTTCGAAAATTCGAACTTCAAAAAACAACAAAAATCTACTTTTTTCCAGGGGGGCAATCCTCACTGCACTCCTCCCACATCCCCTGCCTGCATATTATATATACCACCTCTGAGATCACACTTTAGTGTGGAAAAGGGTAAATTCCCCGACCCCCACTGTATCATAATCTTCATTCAAAACATTCAACCTTTCCAAAAAGTCAATCATATGTTCTTGACCATATAAAGTTTGAATTTCTGAACAGTTGAGCTTCTGAATGGGGATTGTACATACATACACACACACATATATATATATATATATATATATATGTGTGTGTGTGTGTGTGTGTGTGTATATATACACACACACATACACACGCACACACACACACACACACACACACACACACACACACACACACACACACACACACACACACACACACACAAGTGTGTGTGTGCGTGTAGTGCAATTTTTGAAATGTTGTTGTTTGCTTATTTTTTTGGCTTTTTGTTATTGCTGCCTTAGACAAGGGGGTTGGGTAATGGCTAAGTTGTTTGCCTTACTAATACAAGGTTACAAGGTACAGAGTCTGATTTTACCTTTGGGTTGGGAAATGTGGCTAGGCTTAAAATAGCCCACAAGGACAAATAGCGCAGTACTAGCTTATGACTCTGTGACCCTATTACAGTAAACTACAATGATAAAGAGCAAGAATTAGCAAACCACCAAGATGTGAACATCATAGTAACCAGGTCTTCTCTCTGCAAAATGCATATTATAATGAGAATCAAGATTAGAGTACACTGTTACCTCAACCTGTGTTTTTCCATTTTTATCAAAGGACCTAAATGTGTATATTTACTGATGTTTTTGGTGATTGTAAAGTAGCTGGAGTGAAAAGAAGGAATATGGCCTTTACTTGTTGATAGTTGATGGTCATAACCTGATTAATGCAAAGTCGAAGATCATATGATCTTAATGCGGTATAAGAGGACCCATTTTCTGGGCTCATAGGCAAGTCATCAGGGTTGATAAGGTTATAACCATCTGTAAAGTCCACATTCTGAAGGAAAGGCATGTCACAAGAGCAGATTAAAAAAAGTAGCTGTTTCTTTAGGTGTTTTTCTCCTAAAGTGTACCTCTTAGATATAATTAGATTCAGCAGTTCCTGGATTTCCACATGCAATAAAAAAGGGATGAGAAGGAAGACTATGAAAAGCAGATCATAGTGTGAACATGTGCATATAGAACAAACAATTCTCTACAAAGGACAGGAAGATGAGAAAAAAAGTGCTGCTGTAAAGAAGAATAGGCAATTAAAGTAGTTGTCTTCAAATTAACAGCAATATTAATAATATTCACACAAGATATAAGGCAATGTCAGCTTTGCAGAGAATGATACAAAATTAAACAAGAAATTATTATTTGATGGGGTTGTAACTGAACAAATAATTCATTGAGTTTAAGTATATGCACAACATTATAAGAAAATGGATACGAGTCAACAATAAGACCAATGAATACAGCAGTAACAATAACCTACTACAGAAATTTGTAGAAATTAACAGAACTCAGCTAACACCATGGAAAATACCCACTGCTCATGTCCATGATGAATGATACAGAAACCGAAAAGTGCAGTTGACATCCATTGATAAAGAGTATTCAGTTCATAAGCACATTTCTGTATATCCCCTTAAAGTGCACAGTCAGAAGAATCATATTATTATTTCTCTTTAGTAAAATAGTATTAGTTTCTTAATATATATATTAATTGTTAATAAATAAGTTATTAAACTGTTCTTCTGATGGTGTCTTTTTAAGATAAATGGAACTCAGTAATTCCTAGAATTTCACTGGAATTTCTTCAGTGAATCAGCATGATGCTCCTTCTTTATGAATTTTTTCTAACATGTCTTGTAAATCAGAAACAGAACTCAATAACATTGAAATCTGCAAATAAAACCAAGAATAGACACACTCTGGTTAAATGTCAGCCTGTTTAAATATTATATAAGACAATGAAACAACGCCTATAACTGTCTTCCCAGTCATCTGTCATTTTTTATGATTAGTTTGCACTGTAGACTGGTTATCATACTTTCCTGTCTAAAAACTCTAAACTGCAAAATGCAAAAACAAACAAAAACAAAACAAAGAAAGAAAAAATAGGTGGAATATGAAATATGGAATATGGGTGAGAATGTGAAGAACTCAGTAAATGATAATAATCATTTGTATATGGGAAAAATTAATATGCACTACAAATAATTTAAAGTGCATACCTGAATCATGCATACAGCAGTATAACTATCAACAACTGAACTGTATTAGCAGAATTTTTGTTCAAGCTTATTTACACTTACTTTAACTCTAGGTTGTTACTGGTATTTATTTATAAGAAGCTCCAATAACTACTTCACTTTTTTTCCAAAGAAGATAAAAGTTTAAGTAAGAGAGAATTTGAGAAGTCAGTATCTTAAAAAAATAAAAGAAAAGAAAATTATAGACCATCTACTCAAATAAAACATAAATGTTTCAAAGACATTGGCTAATGAGATTATGTTTTACCCCTTATAGACTATAAGCTTTGCATTTTATCAAAATATCGTGCCTTCTACTGAGATTTTACAGGAGAATGTGAGTGGGTAACTTTTATAGAGTTTTTTTCTAGAATATGTCTAACTTTCCAATTTTTCTTCCATTGTTATAGTTTGCATCACATATTGCTTTAGCAACCAGCTTACTTATTGCCTAGGTAGACTGCTTATCTGTAATTTGGCATCGAAGCAAGCTGTGTGTATCTAATTAGTAATAGCTGTACAAATTCATTTTCAGATGTTCTTCACTGTAGCATAGATGTACTTAATATTTTGTACGTTTTCTTTTGCATCTTATATTTTACTGTAATAATGTAATACTGATGTTACTCCATGTTGCTGTTTATACTGCATCAAGTGTAATATTTTTTGTTTGCTATCTATTCATTGTTTGGAGTTGGCCTTACTCTCGTGCCCCAGGTCATGGCTGAAAAGGGTCTTCAGACCAGTTTGCTTATCCAGTTAACAAAGCACAAATAAATAAATCAGTAAATAAATAAATAATAAATAAATAAAACTTTTTTACAGTTTGCGTCACAAGGTCAGTATTTTTATAAGTTTTGAACTGAAGTCAAACCAGATGTGCAACTTTTTAAGTGGCCATTTCAAGGTAGCCTCCTTTGTTCAGCATCCCTGTAATGGGAAAACTTTTAATGGTATGCAGTTCATAGACTCATTGTAACTTAAAAGACTTGCACGTAGATAAAACATAATAGCCTCCATATGTGGCATTTAATTGACAAAGAGTGTTTGTACTTTGTATAGTAATACACTTCAAATAGTAATACACTTCAAAAGTATAAAGTAAGAAATCTCTTGTTTAGCGACTAAAATTATTTATTTATTTCACATTTGTTTACTGGGAAAGTCCGACTGGGCAGAACCCATTTTCAGCAGAGGCCTGAGGAGAAAAGCTCCACATAGTAACAATACATAAAAACATAGACATAATGAGATTTTTTATACAATGGTAAAAGACATGGCAGAGGTAACTTAATTTAAGGTACTTATACTTCTTCTTCTTTTGGCTGCTCCCGTTAGGGGTCGCCACAGCAGATCAACTGTTTCCATATCTTCCTGTCCTCTGCATCTTGCTCTGTCACACCAACCACCTGCATGTCCTCTCTCACCACATCCATAAACCTTATCTTAGGCCTTCCTCATTTTCTGTTACCTGGCAGCTTCATCCTTAGCATCTTTTTCCCAATATACTCTGCATCCCTCCTCAGCACATGCAAAAACCAACGTAATCTTGCCTCTCTGGCTTTGTCTCCAAACCGTCCAACCTGGGCTGACCCTCTAATATACTTATTCCTAATCCTGTCCATCCTCATCACACCCAGTGCAAATCTTAACATCTTCAGCTCTGCCACGTCAAGCTCTGACTCCTGCCTTTTTGTCAATGCCACTGTCTCCAAACCATATAACATAGCTGGTCTCACTACCCTCTTGTAGACCTTCCCTTTCACTCTTACTGGTACTCATCTGTCACAAATCACTCCTGACACTCTTCTCCACCCACTCCATCCTGCTTACACTCTCTTTTTCACCTCTCTTCCACACTCACCATTACTCTGAACTGTTGATCCCAAGTATTTAAACTCATCCACGTTCACCACCTGTACTCCCTGCATCCTCACCATTCCTCTATCCTCCCTCTCATTCACACCCATATATTCTGTCTTAGTCCTGCTGACCTTCATTCCTCTTCTCTCTAGAGCATATCTCCACCTCTCCAGGGTCTCCGCCACCTGTTCCCTACTCTCACTGCAGATCACAATGTCATCTGCAAACATCATAGTCCACGGGGACTCCTGTCTGATCTCGTCTGTCAACCTGTCCATCACCATTGCAAATAAGAAAGGGCTCAGAGCTGATCCTTGATGTAATCCCACCTCCACCTTAAACGCATCCGTCACTCCCACCGCAGACCTCACCGCTGTCACACTACCCTTGTACATATCCTGTACCACTCTTACATACTTCTCTGACACTCCCGACTTCCTCATACAATACCACAACTCCTCTCTAGGCACCCTGTCATATGCTTTCTCTAAATCCACAAAGACACAATGCAACTCCTTCTGACCTTCTCTGTACTTCTCCATCAACACTCTCAGAGCAAACATCGCATCTGTAGTGCTCTTTCCTGGCATGAAACCATACTGCTGATCACTAATCATCACCTCCCTTCTTAACCTAGCTTCCACTACTCTTTCCCATAACTTCATGCTGTGACTGATCAATTTAATCCCTCTGTAGTTACTACAGCTCTGCACATCACCCTTGTTCTTAAAAATTGGTACCAAAACACTTTTTCTCCATTCCTCAGACATCCTCTCACTTTCCAAGATTTCATTAAACAATCTAGTTAAAAACTCCACTGCCATTTCACCTAAACACCTCCATGTTTCCACAGGTATGTCATCTGGACCAACAGCCTTTCCGTTCTTCATCCTCTTCATAGCTATCCTTACTTCCTCCTTGCTAATCCACTGCACTTCAATTTAAGGTACTTATACAATAGATAATAATCAGATAGAGTTGGCTGCATTTATCTGTGGTTGCAATAATACAAATGTCCAATATATAGTGAAAGACAAGTCCAGTGATACCTATTGTGACACATGGCTTACAGTTGGCAGTAGAATCTTAGAACATTAATTATACAGATATATTTACAGTTAGCAATAAAAGAAAAAAAAAATCGTATTTATTTATTTATTTTTTCTTGTTCATAATATATTGCTTGGCCAATAGCATCTTTAAGAACTTGGATTTTAGAGGCCATTACAAAACAAAACACGTGCAACACATATCTCACAAAGGCAGTGTGCCGAACAGTCACAGCCCTTAAGACTAAACAACACATCTGATACACTTGTAATAGGTGACTATCGTCAGGCACACTGACGTCCCGCTCACCAGGCTGAACAAGGAGAGGGTCACGGTGAGCAGCCTGTCGGGCGCTAGGATCCGCCACATAACACAAGCACTCAGGTCACTCCAAGGCAAGTACAAATATGACTCAGTCATTGTCCATGCTGGTGCGAATGACCTGAGACGTACCCCCCTGGACTACATGAAAAGAGACATAGAGGAGCTCTCTGAGCATGTAGCCCAGGCCGGTATGACCCTGACCTTGAGTAGCATCTTACCCTCACCAAGAATGATGCCACAATATGAAGACAAGATGATCAATTTCAACAATTGGCTTAAGTACTGGTGTCATTCAAAGGGGATCCAATGCCTGTCAGCTTGGGATGATATGCTCGACAAGCCACGATGCTTAGCTAGGGACGGCTTGCACCTGTCACCCCTGGGCTTTCGGATATTGGCAAAGGCTCTTGCTACCCCCATAGTGCCTTTTTTAGGCAAGGCTCAAAAGACAAACCCACCTTCATAGGTATCACAAGGGATAAGAAACTAAGAGTAATGCTACTCAACGCCAGAAGTCTAAACCTCAAGATGCACGCACTCGAAACTCTCCTTAGCATGGAGAACATCGATATCTGTGCAGTAATAGAAACCTGGTTCAGGGCTCCAGAGAGCACCCCAGCACTACCAGGTTATACCTCATACCATGCTTTTCGGCCCCAAAACTTGGACCAAACCACAAAAGGAGGGGGAGAATCGATATTCATCAAAGATACCCACACCTTCAGGTTGGTGGCAAAGCACGAAGCATCAGAGACTATCCATGTGCAACTAACAGTGGGTAAAACTGTCTTCCAGTTTATAGCCTGCTACAGACCACCCTCCCAAACCCAGGAATCCCACTCGGCCTTCCTGAGAACACTGGAAAATATGAAGGTCTCTCCAAACACCATTATATTGGGCGACTTCAACTACCCAAACATAGACTGGGAGTATTACTCTAGCTCCAACACCTTAGCCCAAAGGTTCCTAGAATTTATAAACTCAAATGCTATGGAACAACTTGTTACCACTCCCACAAGAGGGGAAAACATACTGGACCTGATCATCACCAACATGGGGACTCTATGCTCCAGACCAGAAGTGTATCCCTTACTGGTAAGATCAGACCATAAACTAATCTCACTGGATATTCACATCCCGACCCCACCCCCTGCCCAGAAAACCACAGTGAAGAACTTCTCTAAAGCAAATTTCACACTCCTCAAAACCGAGGTGGAATCCTTCAAAGCCCCCGGGCCTGTGGAAAATACGGCCCAGACCACAGAATCCTTTATAAACGCATTCTATGAACAGCTTCAGGAATGCATGGATCATGCGATCCCAAATAAAACCAAGACCCAATCCTCCAAAGGCAGACATCCTGTCTGGTGGACCCCAGCCATAAACAAACTATACAATAGAAGGAGGAAGCTACTAAATGATAGAGCAAAATCCCAAAAAGGGAAGGCATTACTGATCAGTATTAACAAAAAACTACGGGCACTCATAAAATTGTCTAAGGCCAGCTTTGAGAGAAAAATTGCACTGGACACTAAGGATAATTACAAGGCTTTCTTTAGTTATGTTAGGAACCTGGGTGGTAATTCCCAGATATGCTCAGAATTAGTCCAAAATGACAAAAAATACACCGAACCCACAGACATTACCAACATCCTAGCTGACAGGTTCAGTGCAAACTTCTCCCCCCCCTCCCCACCAAAAGGGCAAATATCTATCCCAGCAGAGTGCTGCCCCCCTGACATCTCAGATGCTCAGGTAAGAGCTGCCCTCTCCAAAGCAAAAAACACAGCATCAATGGGACCAGACGGTCCTACATGAACTCCAAGAAGAGCTAAACCAAACATAAAACTACTGTTCAATCTCAGCCTTACTACAGGATATGTGCCCAAAGAGTGGCATACAGCAACAGTGGTCCCTCTCCATATTGGTGGTGCCTCAATGGATCCTGGAAACTATCGCCCCATAAGCCTGACTAGCTTGGTCTGCAAAGCTATGGAAAGGATCATCATGGACCTCATAAATAAAGATATTGGGGACCTACAGACACTGGATCCTACCCAGTTCGGCTTTTTTAAGGGCAGATCCTGCCTCTTAAACCTGGTTGATTTATTTGAAACAGTCACCAAGGCCATTGACGAGGGGAAGGTGGTCCACACAGCCTACCTGGACCTCGCAAAAGCCATACAATACCCCACTCGGGCATTATAGATAAGCTCACCAGCTTAAATATAAACCCCTATGTCACTAGATGGATTGCAAACTGGCTCAAGGACAGAACCCACATGGTTAGAATTGCTGGAACCATGTCAGACTCCAAACCAGTTACAAGTGGTGTCCCACAAGGCTCAGTCCTGGGACCTCTCTTGTTCGGTATATATTTCTCTGAGGTACAGGCCAACATGGAAGGACTGTGGCTGACCAAGTTCGCAGATGACTGCAAACTGGGTGCAATAATCGACTCTCCAGCTGACACAAGCATCCTCCTAAAGGGCCTCATAGAAACAGACAACTGGTGCCAGAGCCATGGCCTCAAGCTAAATGCCAAAAAGTATATAGTCATCCCCTTTGGCAAAAACAAAGTACCCACAAATTACCACATAGGTGGTAATCCATTAAGTACAGAAGAAGTAATTAGGGACCTGGGGACCCAAGTTGATAGCAATCTCTCATTTGACAACCACGTGGCCAAAGTGGTTAGAAAAACATTTTATATAGCCCACCTAATCATGAAGGGATTCACATCTAGATCAGGGGAGGTCATCGTGCCTCTTTACTCATCCCTCATCAGGCCCATAATTGAGTACAATGCCCCTTTTGGGATGTACCTTACCAGACACCTGCAGCAACTGGAAAGACCCCAAAAGTACCTCACCAAGAGGATCAAAGGGCTCAAACAGATGCCATATGCTGCCCGGTTAAAGAAACTCCAGCTCTACTCAGTGGCATACCGCCTGTTCAGAGGCAATCTGTGCCTGACGTATAAAGCCATGTCCAACCCGGAATTAATGGACATGCTGCACCTCAGAAAATCCAAATCCCATCGAGCTACGCGCTCGAGAGACTTGAACCTCAGCACTGAAATAAATAGGACATGCTGGAGGGACAGATTCATAACCCAGAGGCTCCCTTCAATCTGGAATAAAATCTCAGTCCAGGTTAGGCAGAGTCCCTCATTGACTCTCTTCAAGAGGAATCTTGATGAGTGGATGGGAGATCGTAGGTTTACCCCGGAAATCACTTCTGTGTCACTGTTAGACAGAGGCACAGTATACTAACCTCGAAAAAGGGTATAGCAAAATAAATTTAAAATGGGTGGCGAAAGCCAAACACATTCTGACTAAGCTTATAAATGCCCTAGGGCAGATAGCCTAGTATGAACCTATGAACCTATGAACTACAGGCATATGTATTGTTCTGGAGTCACATGAAGTGTAGAGCATAACAAAGAAGGTGCAAGATACAGGATTACTTTCCAATTTGCACTTTCAAAACATTGGCAGGTTGAACCGGGGTCACAATGATAAAATCAAAATGCATATTCAATAGGATACAGTCAAAAAAGTGTAAAGTCAGATTACTTTGGTTTGAGCTCTCTTTCTACAACTTAAATTCTGTATTTTTTCTTTGTTTTGTGAATCAGTATTGACACAGACTTTGCATGCACATTAATATAGGGATAAAAACATGGGAAAAACAATTTCACATCAAACAAAATTCAAGAAAGTAAATAGCAGAGCAGCTAAATTCCCACAGAAAGAAAAGTATCTTGAAAACCAGCAGCCATTAGTAGCAATGCATCACAGAAGACAAGGACGGTGGGATCAACAGTGCATGTTGTTTCAGTCACATTAACCACTAACTGAAAATACTTTTTTTCACATCATTGTGTCAACACACACACACACACACACACACACACACACACACACACACACACACACACACACCCACACACACACAAATTCAGAACCATGAGCTACAAATAAGCAGCAGCTGACCACCTTTGTCGCTTTCCATGAAGATAAAAATGAGCAGCATAAATACAAATATAGTAGTATGAAGCTTACACAACCCTTTTTCTAGAGAGTTTAAATACATTGCAAAATTGCCCTGTACAAAAGTACTGGTATTTGAGACAGAACAGTCATAGTTGACAAGAAAATGTCATCACTTCCCTACCCTAGTATAAATGTTGTTGTCTTTTGGCTTTTCCCAGTTAGGGGTCATCACAGTGGAACTTCGGTCCGCTAATGATTGGGAGTAGATTTTCACGAACGCTGAGGTGCCAGCTCGACGTTCAACCTTCAACGAAGGCATGCCCATTTACGCATGTCTTTCGAATGCCCATGCAACCGCGGGGAGGTCATGCAGACTCCACACAGAAGGCACTCCCCACACTCCAGCCTGGAATCGAACGGGAGCATAAATGTTGATCATTATTTAAAGGACCAACGTATCAAACTATAAATGTAATTCCTGCTATGAAAAGCATACAAGTGAACATAGTCAATAACTACTTCACAAATCAGAAGCAAATATTACAAGGTGTCAACTATCCAGTCACTAATGAGGATGGATTCTGTTTGGCTTCTCAGACTGTACACTATCAGGCACATTTAGAACATAATGGATGCAATAAAGAAAGATGAATTATTTATACAAAAATGTTTAAGCTAAAAATGATCAAGCATCCTTAATGCACCAAAGTACCACTGCCAGTAACTTTTCTTCTGCAACAACACATCAGTCCTCATGTGCCTTGAAGGTGGTACACATTTTATACCCACAAATGTAAGTACAAGATCATCTCTGGCATTTCTAATATGCATATAGTGGTCTTAAGGCAGAACCCACAGAAGCACCTTCCTGTGTATAAATACACTATCCTGGAATTGTTAAAGTGATTTGGTCATGTGATTTGTTTCAGCGTTTATTTATTATTTTTTTTTATAGCTCTACAACTGTGATGCCTATGTACATAATTTGCAGGGTGATATGTTTGTTAAATATTTTTAAATTGGGGGTGTTTGTCATTGTGAGCTGTATGTTTACATTCTTACTTTCTTGTATTGTGCAGTAGTAGTCACTCCTTAGTAATGCCCCAGCAGGGACATCATGATAAACAAACAGAAACTGTGTTCAGTTGTCATCTACTTTCATTTCTTCCCTTTTTTTTGGTGTTATATTTTAAACTGCTAAGAACTTATTCAGCAACTGTTATTAGCGAGAAGCTTGAGAAGCCATCTGTTCAGATATTGTATATCAGCAATCCACATAGGTAATTAGTAAAGTGTTGTATTGTAAGACATATTTTAAATGTTTGGGCCATGGTGATTATGTCTCCCATTATTCATAATGATTACTTTGTGTTTCTTTCATCTGTGTCTTCACAACTTTTTAGTCAGGCCAAATTAGCATGCTACACAGGCAACATGGGAAAATGGGTAATGATAAGTATGTAAAATAAAGAAATTATTTAAAAAGCACATCCATGGTGCTCTTCCAAAAATCATCCCTGTACTACTGTCTGAAACTGCATTTATAATAACAAATGCTGAATGACTGATTTGTTATGCTTGCTGGGAGACAGTGGAGAAGTCTGTTATTTTGTGGAGCACTACATACTTCCTATGCTGTAATTTGCTGTTCAGTGTGAAATCACAGTTGGGTTCACACATGTACAAAAACATTGACCCAAGTATAATGTCTACAGGACACAATTTAATATAAACAAATGAGCCCTTTTGTCCTTTGTATCTGAAGAAGTTCCATTTTAAAAAGGGATGAAAGTGCTTATTTGTTTATATTAAATTGTGCCCTCTAGACATTATATTCTGGTAAACTTTTTTTTTTTGTTTATTGGTGCTAATTTACATTGTGGAGTGTTTGAGGTTATTAGTTTCACTTGATTTAAATTTCTCAGAGTCTTTTGGGTTTTTAATAACATGATGGGAATGGACCTCATTCCTATGTCAAAGTATGATTAACGTTCATAAAGTTGCTATTGTTTCAGTTAGCCAGAAGTGCTCTTCTCAGCACCCATAATGTGCGTAGAACTAACTCCTCCTGCAATTCCTATGTTGCTACATGTATCAACATATCTAAATACGACTGCAAATTCTTTTTTATGAGACCTGTTGCTCATACTATTATTATTGAACTCTCTGGGCATCCTTCTTCAACAGTGCCCTTATTTCTGCCTGCAAATCTTGATATTTTGACT
Source organism: Protopterus annectens (assembly GCF_019279795.1). Lineage (NCBI taxonomy): Eukaryota > Metazoa > Chordata > Ceratodontiformes > Protopteridae > Protopterus > Protopterus annectens. The sequence continues at coordinate 1,960,586,609 of NC_056739.1, forward strand.
TTGTGTCTCTCTGTACATAAGGCATTGTAATCCCTAGGTTTAGCAATTTCAATGATCAATACTATTTTTGTCTTCTTTCTATGGACTACTATATCTGTTTTCTTTTTGCATCTATTTTTGAACTGTTGGTAATGAGTGCTCCCATGTGATATAAACTTCATCATTTTCTATAATGCTTTGTGGGTCACGTTTCTAATGCATCTGAGCTACTTCAGTATTGTAGTGTTTGCATAATCGCAAATGCAACAGTCTTGTCACATTATTATGCTTTTCAGTATACAGGCCCTCTGCTATTAAGATATCACAACCAGCAACAAGATGTGTGACTGTTTCCAATTCTGTTTTACAAAACCTGCATTTGTCTGTTTCTCCTACATGTTCAATGGACTTTGTAAACCAATGTGTACTACCACCTACTGTACAACCTACTGTCCTGGACCACCAATATTAACCTTTCATCTTTTGGTTTAAATTCACCTCTCCTTAACCATTCCTGGATCAGATCCTGATCGATATGAGGTTGTTTCAGGAGTTTTCTGTACTTGCAAATATATTTATGCATTTTCCACATTTCTTTTTTCTCAAATATCTTTTTTTAAATGTTTTTCACTTATAAATGCAAAAAGAAAAGGATAAACAGAACACAATAGAGGAAACTGTTGATGTTACACATTGCGTGACATGGCCAAGTTATTAAACTAGGTATAAACACACTGTAATAAATAAAATCAGATTTGCTAAGTTTACAATAATGAATTACCACAAAGTTATGCTTATGTTATGGCTTAGTCATGATATTGTTCTAAGACAACAATTCACTTGTACATTATGGTAACAAATGAGAGTATAACTTGAAGCATAACACCAACCTAAATGAAATACAAAAAATCTACACTATTATGCCATATATACATATCTACAAAAAATGTCACCTTAGTTAATGGAATTACTACATTTAACTAGAAGGTGTGTTTACTATCCATATGTATTTACATTTGTTTTGCCATTTGTGATAGGATATCAATTAAAGCTTTGCAGTAGTTCTGATATGTTTGGTTCTTTTGACTTTTTGTGTAAAGTTTCTTAGCCAATATATGCTTTTTTGCCATATTCTTGTATTCTGACCAAGATAATTTGGATCTGTTCATCCAGTTTTTAGCTATGTAAAATTTTAATAGGGTGAATAATGTTAGCATAATGTGTTTGTTGAGACTATTATTATGATTTTTGAAATTATGTAGTATTGCTGTCTCCCACAACAAACTAGATTTTGAGTAGCCTGTTTTTTTCTAAGAGGAATCTCAGTGAGCACCACAGTTTATAAACTATTTTACAACTCCAGAAGATGTGGAGGATATCAACTTCTTTATTAGGACAAATGGAACAATAAGATGACTTAGATAGGTTAAATTTGTTAAGGTGTACAGGTGTATGGTATGCATTGTTAAAGATCATAATCTGAGTGTAAATTAGCTTCTTAAATGGTGTCAATTTCATAGTATTTCTAATGGCTAATTCCTTCTGGTTGTCTGTCATGTTACTACATTTTCCTTCCCAATACTTTGAGAACAGAATTGTATTTTGAAATTTAACTTTTACTATTAATTTATATGTATTTGAGAGCATTTTCTTTTTGTACAAAAGTAACTTTTGAATTTGTTGTGCTAATTTGATATCTTGCCGAATTACATTGATATCCTTGGTTATATAAGTATAGGATTTGTTTAATTATCACATTATATTTATTGCTTGCTCTAAGTAAGTTCTTGATATTTTCCATTGAAAGGGTCTGTAATTTGTAGAAGTTCCATACTGTATAATTGTATTAATAATGGGTATTTATCTAGGTTTAACATAGATTTTGCTAGTTTTATATCAGGACTGTTGTGTATTGGTTGCAGGAGAATAATCATATCCTTTAGATTTATCGATATTAGTAGTTTCTTGAAAATTTCACACTTATTGATTAAAACGGGTGAATTTTTATTGTCTTAAGAGTTTCTTGATTTAAGAAGGGAATCATTTTTGGGTTAACTTTAGATGTCATAATATTTTGGTGAAATAATTTAATCCATAACGGGTACCATTCATTACATAATGGGTCATAGTTTGCTATTTGCATAATGTGATTAGCACTAATAATTTCATGGTACAATTTAAAATCTGGAAGGCTTAAACCTCCTTTTTCTTTTGGAAGTATTAGTTTATCATAACTAATTCTTGTACTTTTTGGGTACCATATTAATTTTGCTAGTTAAACTTTTATTTTATTAAAAAAGTAGCTGGAATTTTCATAGAAGTGGCATTCAGCTGGTATAAAATCTTAGGCAATATGTTCCTTTTGACAATTGAAGCTTTTGATAAGGTAGAAAGTTTAAACTTTTCTCATTTGTTAATATTACTGACTATAGTGGTCCAAGTTTTAAATATGTTGTTATTGATTATATCTGCTTGTGTATGCTAAAAATTATACCTAGATATTTCAAAGTATATTGCTCTTTCACATTAGTCTCCAAAAAATAAAATTCCTTATGACCCAGGGGGTTAAGTGGATATGTAATTGACTTATTGGGATTAATTACATAGTTTGATACTTGAGAAAACACATCTATGGACTTTAAGATTTTGCTTAAATCAGTTTTGGGATATTGAAATTAGATATTTAGGTCATCTGCAAAAGCTGTGCATTTTATTTGGGTTTTAGATACTGAAACAAGGTGGTGGTAAGTTCTCTGACTGATTAGTAATAATAATGCTTCTATAGATATAAACTGAACAGGTTTGGTGAGAGTGGGCAACCCTGGCTGGTGCCATTTACAATTTGTATTGGATTAGATGTTTTCTTATTGATATAAAGAGTTGTAGTTGCTTTTGTTCTTCTGTCTGTCTGTCTAATGTTTTGATCATTTTTATGTATTCTTGTGGGAATTGAAATTGAAAAAGTATAAAGAGGAGGAATTTTTGATTAACGCTGTCAAGGGCTTTTGTTGCATCCACTGACAGAGCGTATTTAGGGGATGTGTACTTGGCACAGAGATGGGATAGAGCATCAGTGGTTATTGTATTGTCCCATACTTGTCTCTGACTCATAAAGCCTAATTGCTCAGGTACAATTATAAAGGGAACTACTTTCTGTAACCTGTATGCTAAAATTGTTGAAAATATCTTTAAATCTCTATTTATCTGAGCTATAGGTCTGTAGTTGTTTGGATTTGTGGAGTCAGTATTTGGTTTTGGGATAAATATAGTTTTAGAATTATTCATATAAAGGTCTGACATCCCAAATTTTGTTATATGATTGTATAGTTTTAAAAGTATTGGTGTAAATTGTTGCTTGAAATGTTTATAGAATTCTGCCACATACCCATCAGGACCAAGAGCTTTCCCAGGTTTTAGCTTCTCAATAGCCTTTTTTAATTCCTCTTCTGTTAATGGACTTTTTTAGACTATTAGATTGAGATTCGTTAATCTGAGGAAATTCTAAATTATTCGCAAAGTTTTGGAAAGAGTTGTCATGTATATGGTCTTGTGGGCCATAGGTGGTTTGAAATATTTCTTCAAAAGCCCTTATTATTTCAATATCTGAGTTGAAGGTTTTATCTTTATATTTTATCTCATGTATTTTACATGGGGGGGGTTCTTACATTAATAAGTCTTGCTAACAATTTGGAGGGGGTCTAATCCCATTCTGCATATTTGTGTAGCATTCTAAGTTTTGTGAATGTATACTGTTGCATAATAGTCTCATTTAACTGTTTTTGTAAGCTTGCCATATGTTTCTCAAGAGTAGATGATTTTTGTTTTGTAATTCTACTCTTAACTTACCTTCTACGTTACTTATTTTTTCTCTATTTAGCTTCTTATAAAATTATGCTTTTTGGATCAGGGTACCCCTAGTCATGGCTTTAAAGGCTGCCCATTGAATATCCACAGGAGTATCCTTATTTGCAAGGTTTTCATTTAATTGAATAAGCGAGTCTATAATTTCTTGTTCCACTTCTTTAATTTTCAGTAGGTTTGAGTTTGGAGTCCAGTTTGAGGTATTGTGGGTAGTGTATCTAGCTTTATTTTGTGTTATTATTATATTTATTTTTGAGTGATCAGATATTGATCTAGGTTCTGAGATATATTGCACTTCATAATCAGCAATGCATTGAGAAATTAGGAAAATGTCAATTCTTGACCAGGTCTTATGGTAGGGGGAGAAATAGGTATATCTGCTTCTTAAACTATCTGTGTTGTTAAGTTCAAAGGGATCTATTAGGTTAAAGTCTTCAATTAATTCTGATAAAAAAAGTTGTGGCTTGAGGCGATTGAGTGTTATTTTTATTTGATCTATCTTTAGATGGATTTATTGTTAAGTAGCAATCTCCACCAATTATAATCAGATAGTCTGGGTGCTTTAGTAACAAGTTATATATTTCAATTAAAAAAATCAAACTGATAGTTGCAGGGTCATTAGACATTACAAAATAATAGTGTTTTTTGTGTGCTGGATGTGAGCATGTAAAATAGCACCATCTACTATTTGTATACATGCTGTGTTTAATGATGTTCCCTTTAAATGATTTTTTTGACTATTATAGTTGTCCCTCTTGATGAGGTACTGTCCCCAGGTGCTATTATGTGTTGAGTCCACTTAGTGTTTTTTTCTGCCTCCTTGTCCCATTGCTCTGTAGTCATATGAGTTTCCTGTAAAAAGGTTATATCTGAATTTGATTTGTATATAAGATGCATAATTAGCTTTTTCTTTTTAATGTCTTGCAAGCCATTTATATTTTACGAAGCTACATTAATCATCTTATTTGATAATTAATTGAAATACCTATGTAATTGAAATATCTATGGGTGCTATGAGGGGAGTATTTGGCAAAACATTATGAGTATTGTCTGGTATGTGTTGAGAAACAGCAGCATACATTTTCCACATATCTTGCCTTCTCATCTCATCCTTCACCTTATATTCTTTTTTTTTTTTTTTTTTGTTTCTTGGCACATTCAGTTGCTCCCTGATTTTTGTTTACTTCTGGTTTAATTTCCATTCCCACTTGACACTGATATGCTTCTGCTAAACTAAGCAGGAAAGTCATCTTAGAGACTTGTTCTCCTCATATTTTAAAACTTTCACTATGTTTCGATGTTGTGAGGTCAGCAGATATGTATGTAATCCTATGACTGAAGATCTATACATGTAATCAATTTCAAGGAGGCCCATACCACCATTAGAATGAGGAATATATAATCTTGGTATACACTGATTTTTATAAATCATTTGATAAGTGTGAAGCATTTTTCTTGTTTTCCTGTCCAACTAATCCAATACCTTTAGGAGTCAGTCAATCACTTCAAAACTGTAAGTTAGAACAGGAGAGCAAATTGGTTTATAGCTTGGACTTTGTTCCTAGATGTCAGGGCTGTTTTCCATATTAATTTTAGTCTTCTAAAATATTCCTTATTAAGTTTTGTTTGCATTTGTTTATGTTTTATTCTCAATCCTTCATCAGTTCTCAAATATTTATACACTCCCTCCTGCTCAAGTTCCTTTATATCACATTACTGTCCCAGACTGATATTTCCTTGGTGCTGCAGCTTTCCTGCTTTAAAGGTTGCTTTTGCACATTTATCAAGATCAAATGACATTCTTATATCATATGAGAAAGTTTTGACCACTTGCAGTTGTGCTTTCCATTTCTCATCTGATAAACTATGCAGTTCTAAATCATCCACAAAAAGAAGATGAAAAGTATTTACACTTAGTTGTTTTCCAGTAGCTAAACTGTAACCATGACCTAATCTGTTAAGTAGATAGCTTAATGGGTTAAGGGCAAGACAAAAGAGCAGCAGTGACAAGGAGTTGCCTTAAGGGCAAGACAAAAGGGCATCAGTGACAAAGAGTCACCTTGGAATATCCCCCTTTGACTTTTTATCCCTGGGATAATAATTTGTCTTTTATCATGGCTTAGCTACAGAGTGGTTTGTCACTGTTTTGTGGTCAATGTAATGTAATTGATCAATATAGGGTGCATCTTATACATTTGTAAGCACTCCTTTATCCATGAATTTGGGATGCTATAACTTTTTTTAGTCTATCCATGCCACACTTAGATTCTTGCCCTTTTTACAATTCTCCATTATGACTTTATTTAACAATTTTATTTATTTATTTTATTTTACATTTGTTTACCGGGCTAGTCCAACTGGATATATGTCCATTTTCAGTAGAGGCCCGGGGAGAAAAGCTCCACTACAAACTACTAAACAATGTCAAGATATACATAATCTACAAAAATACAGAGAAAAAACATATGTAATAACTTTTAAACACGTTGTATTCACTTTTGAGTAACAAATGATCCTTTGTTAAATATGACTTTCTTTTATTAGCCTTTTGTTCTCTTGCCATGATTTAGTTTTCTTCTAAATGACTATAAACTCTATCAGCATCAATTCCAGTGTATAGTTTATATATCATCGTCAGGCAAGTTATTGGTCTGTAGTTTTTAGGATAGCGTGTAGGCTCACTCTTAAGAAGGAGTATCATGTTGCATGTTGTTAACCAGGTTGGTATCTGTTCAGGATGAGCATATATGGCACTGTGACACTCAGGGCTAAATCTCTGTGTAAAAATGTTAATCTTTTTAGCCAGAAGTTAGGTACTATATCTGGGCCTGGGGTTTTCCATCTAGGAGCTTTTCTTAATTTTGTTTCAGTTTCTCTGGTCATTCCCTCATCCCATTTCATATCCTGTGCATTTGAAGTTCTTACTGTTTCTTTTACTTCTTCCATCCATTCAGCATCTTTGTTATGTTCCATAGGGTCTTCATATTTATTTCTCCAAAATGTGTCTGTTTCTTTTCTTTCTTTCTTTTTGCTGGCATTTCTGGTCTTTTTGCCTTATTTCTCAGTTCTCCATAAAACTTTTTTGGGACATCAATGAATTGCTTATTTTGTGCTTTTCCTTTATATTTATCTGAATGTCTTCTAATTTTTTTCTGCTGTGCTGATAGGTTTACCTTCATGTGTGTGTATTGCACATGGGCGAACAGTAGTTGTCCGAAAGGCAGTTTGCAAAGTTTGTAAACTCCGAACGGAAAAACGTTCAAATGTGCAATGAGCGAATGCACAGTGACATTCGCTCATTGCACATTTGACATTTTGGAGCAGATTACACTATAGTAGGGAACGGAAAATGGCCCCTTTCCCCACTGTAGTGCGATCACGGAGTTAGAATATTAAAGTAGAGTAGGTGTGTGGGGTGCAGCCCCCCCCCCCACATGGGGGGTGGGGGGGCTTGCCCCCCTACATTACACTTTATTAGATTTTTTTGTTCGACATTAATGTTCGAAAATCAGAGAATCTGCTTTTCGATTTGCTGATTTTCAAACATGTAAAACTGTCACTGTTTTCATTTTCATGGTTACGATTCACTCAGATGAGCAATCGCACCACTGTGATTCAGCTTTGTAAAGGTAAACCATGCTGATATCTTCAGTTTATTACTTGCAACTGTTCTGATACTGCACATTGCTTTTATCACATTTATCTTTATAAGCATTTTGTTGATCTATCTGATACTTCCATGATGGCATTTCATTTTTTTCTCTTCCTTTCCCTTATTGCCCTGTTCTTTTTGTGGTAAGACTTTATCTATTAAATTAGCTGCATGGTAATATAGCCTATTTGCTTTTGTTATACCACATGTATTTCTGTGAATAGTCTTAATTACTGTGTTCATTTGTTTTATCAAACTTCTAAGATTTTGGGTCTTATTAACTTTCTGTAATCTATTTTTTTCATTGATCTTAATATGTCTATCCATCTTTATTAAATCAAGCAACTCTACCTTTAGATCATTTTCTTCTAAACTAAGGGCATATTCTTTGTTCTCCTTTTCCTGTGGGCATTCTACAGAAAGGCCCATAACATCCTGTGACATATTTTCTTCAGCTTCATCCTGTGTCATCCTTTGCTGTTTCATATGGGAACTTATTAGCCTATCACTCCACAACATTGACTGCATCAGAGTTGCCACAGTTTGCTGTTCCTTCCCTTGCTGTGCAACTCCAACTGAACATTTTTACTGGTTTCCTACTAAAGGCGCCAAAGTATCTTCATATGGCAACTGATCAGATGCTTCCAGTTCCAAACACTTGGCTGAAAAAATGATTTTGAGCTTTCGGGTTAATTGAATTGTATTTACAAAATGTTAAGTACTTTTGTCCTTAAAGCAGGACTTCATCAGAACTGAATAACACAGTACACATCACAAATTTAAGCCCCACACAATTAATTACACCACCAATCAACGTAGACCAGTTACATGACCATGAGAAATAAACAGCATTGTTGAATGAAAAACGAAGAAGGTAAAATGCAGTAAAACCCAATGAATCACAACAGATCACAGTGAAGCAAAAAAAAATGTAATTGAAATACAAATAAGATCATACCAATACAATTCAATAACTCAAAATTTGCAGCCACATGATAATAAATAATACATTTTCTCCCAATAAAAAATATTCATATATTCCTCATATATCAAAGTACACCTCAAATGAACTAATGGATGAATAGGTAGTAAGGTAAAATATCAAAAAAAATCCGTATAAAATTTAAATAAATTGCTCAAAAGAGACAAATAAAAACCTATGAAAGGAATTCCAAATTAATGCTTAGGAGACCTATAGTTTTGCTGCTCTTAGTTTTAATATATGAGCAATGGAAACAGCATCATTCATCCCAAACTTCTTGCCAGAGAACTGCATTGCTGATATTACTATCACTGCTTAAAAAGGTTAAGTAAGGCAGCAAACTCAACAATAGGTAATGCATTCTATAGGGGAAAATGCAAACTGGGATCCTGATTAAAAGAGCACTGGGAAAAAGTCCCCCAGTAAGGCACACAGTGTTGAAGAATCAACTTCACTTCTCTTTCAGAATTTATTTTATAGTAGAATCTTTCTTTCAGCATGGCAAGCATTTTCCCAGAATGAAAGGAAGAATTTCTGGGTGTTACAGAAGAATGCTTCTGAAATCTCAAATATCTGAGTTCTCTGACTGCAAGCTTTAGAAACCAGGTGAGTGAATTTATTGTTATGGATTTTAGAAGCGAAAAGCATATTCAGAATTGTTAACTATGTGCAAAACACAGTGTAACAAAAAAGTACTACATAGCATTCTAGTGTATAGCATTGCAGATTTTTTAGTGTACAGGTTTAAAGATGTCTCTTTAAAACCCTCAGAAATACATTGATGATCATACATACTTCAGCACATTTGTTCTTGAATTAAAAAAGTGGCTGCATATCAGTAAAAGACAGCATGCTTGTTTGCCCTGGAGTTTTCACAAATCTAATGCCATGCTAGCATGCTAGGGTTTGATAAAAGTTTTACTGGATGCTGTCTAAAGCTAGCACAATATATGTCAAATGCATATTACAAATTTAATAAATTTAATTGAGGTATTGTAAGGGTGAAACACTCATTTGGGAGTGGAGGAGGGGTTGTCTCCATAGAAACACTTTCTTTATCATTGGTTTTGCTTTATGTGTTTCATGTTTATTGTTTCTATTACATATTTCTTTATATGACATGCATCCAAGTATGGGATTTGTCCACATGCTAACATTTTGTGTAATATGATAGGCAGGAGACAGACAGGTTTTGCATGATTCTGTATAAATCTACTTGGGGTTGTCAAAGGAAAAATATACTTTAAAAATGATCAAAACACGGTAGGTTCAGGTTAAGGCACTTTAATCTTGCAGCAAGGAGACAAAAACATGCTAATACAGAGTTTGTCTAACCAGAAACAGGAAATGCTTACATTTTTATATGCTTTCCAATAAGACATTGCCTACCAAGCTGACGTAGTAAATCACAAGTTTTGTCATCATCATTTACTAATAATTGCTTTCATAAAATTCTGCTGATTTATCAATTTTTGTGAGAAACTTCCTAAGGAAAACAACGTGGCCCTGGCTACCACGGGTTAGATACATGCAATGTTACCATTCAAGTTACTATGGCTAATTCAAGCACAAAGCAAGCAGTTCATTTCTCTAACAATCCTTTGTCTATACTATCTCTAAACTTCTGCAGCTGCACATGTTCTCATACTTCGAACAGAGCTGATTGTTTAAAATCATTACATTTACAGGACATAGCATTGTTCATTTATTCTCTCCTGACCTAGCAGATAAGCACCTGCTTCTCAAGTACATTTCCAAAAGGCATAAACATGAATATACTCTACCCCAACTACCATGCTGCATTTTTCAAAGAACTGACTTTCTGGTTCATTTTCAATTCAAGGAACCGAGTTTGAGTGAATTTATATTATATTACTGAAGAGGCATTACAGTGAATGCCTCTTCATCGATACTAAAAGAGCGAACCGTGAATTATGAGAATGGCCGTAGCTTAGCTGGGGAGGGGGGTAGCAGTTTGAGAGCTGTGAGTACAAATTTGAAAATCCTAGCTATACCCCTGGCCCGCCCCACTGTAGATTTGATCTAAGACACTCCCCCAGTCCCATCTCTTTACCGCATTCTACCTAATAAACCCTTTCTGCACTTGCTTTTAGTCATTTTTAATTTAATTACATTTTTTCAAACTGTGTGTGGACTAATATTGCTACATACTCAAGTGTGCCAGCTTTCACTGCATGTGAATTGTTTTTACTACTGTTTTTGCTACTTTTCTGAAAAAAAAAAATTGTAAGCCTGTTTTCTACCTTTCCTGTAATTAGTGTTCCAGATACAGATTTGCTGTATCCAGGACTATTTGTAAGCTTCTGAGCCCCCAAGCCTTTCTGTGTTGGAGGGAAGCCTTCTAGCTTATCAGTGGGAGTAATAAGCACTAAGTAACCTGTCTACCACATAAGGAGTGGTTCTGGCCCAGAATTTGTAGTTATTGGCCGTTTGGGTGGTCTTCCATCTCTCTCAACATTCTGATTTGAAGGCCTGCATTTGCATTTGTTTCTGTCCTGTAACTCCTGGACCCATCTCATTTGCTCACTCAAAAAAAAAAAAAAAAAAATTCTGCTTTTACTGTATTTGTGTTTCTTCTTTCTTCTTTGCGTCATCTTAAAAGTACTCAATTGTATTTATTACTGCTTGGTGTAACTCATTCTAAGCCTTTTAGTTTAAGCACTTGGGCTTCAGACCAGTTGTTTTACATTAGGAAGGTTTGTGGTCTGCACTGTGGTGGCAGGACAGGAAGCTTACATCCTTCTAAGTTGGGAACTGCTGATTGAGGGCTCAGTGTCTGTTATTTTAAAAGTGTATTAATTCTGTTTTAAGCACTTAGGCTTCAGGCCAGTTATTTTACATTAAAAGGGTTCGTGGTCTGCACTCTTGTGGGAGGAGAGGCTGGACTCTGCCCTTCTAGCTGGGAATTTCTGGTTAAAGGCTTATAGTGCCTGCATATCTAAACTGCTTCTTACTGAAATTGGTACACCTTGTTTGCTGTAGCATAGACTAGATCCAGGCCTGCTGAATCTAGCTTTGTTTGTATAACCTGAGCACTAATCCAGGCATTCTTTAAAGTATTCAATTGTATTTATTACTGCTTGGTAGTAACTTGATTAAAGTGTAGCTATCATTCTAAGTCTTTTGGATTAAGCACTTGGGCTTCAGACCAGTTGTTTTACATTAGGAAGGTTTGTGGCCTGCACTGTGGTGGCAGGACAGGTAGCTTACATCCTTCTAAGTTGGGAACTGCTGATTGAGGGCTCAGTGTCTGTTATTCTAAAAGTGTATTAGTTCTGGTTTAAGCGCTTGGGCTTCAGGCCAATTATTTTACATTAAGAAGGGTCGTGGTCTGCACTCTTGTGGGAGGAGAGGCTGGACTCTGCCCTTCTGAGCTGGGAATTTCTGGTTAAAGGCTTATAGTGCCTCCATATTTGAACTGTTTCTTACTGAAATTGGTACACCTTGTTTGCTGTAGCATAGACTAGATCCAGGCCTGCTGAATCTAGCTTTATTTGTATGCCTCTTGTTTGTTTGCTTGTTATTTCCCTAAAACGCTAATTCCACCTAAAACGCGGCTTTTCAGCGCTTCTGTGGATCCCTAGTGATATCTGCATTGCTTACTGTACTTATTTCCTTGTTTCACTTGAAAGAAAGTTAGTGTTTGTCGTTTTTGCATTTGTTACCTGTAACACATTGCATTTAAGTTACCTGGCACTTGCTCACTAAAGCAATTATATAAGTCAGCACTAAAATATTAAAAGCACTACACCCTCACAAACTCCTCTTGAGTACCTCGTTCCCCATTGGCACTTTTTTTTTCAATTATAAAGGAATTCCCAATACTATTCTAGCATGTCCAAAGGTCAGTTGTCAATCTCCTCTCCGGTCCAGCTGGTGAATCTGGGAATCTTGAGGGAATGTTACAACTGCCTCATGCACACAGACAACCCTCTCCTCCTCCCAACAAATTCCAACACATGTGAGAGATGCAACCATATAGCCATACTGGAGGCTAAGCTCTCTCAACTCAGTACTGGCAAAATCAGGCAGGAAGAGAAGGAAACCACACTCACTACAATTCCAGCCTCACATAGACCTACCACGACAGCAAACCAAACACATAAACACACAAAAACATACTCGGAGGCTCTAAATAAAAATCTGCCTAAGCAGCAGAGACCTCCAAAGCAGACACTCAAGCAACCGCTACCCCAAAACAAAACACGTGCAACACATAGCTCACAAAGCCAGTGTGCCAAACAGTCACAACCCTTAAGGCTAAACAACACACCTGATACACTTGTAAAAGGTGACTCTATCATCAGGCACACTGACGTCCCGCTCACCAGGCTGAACAAGGAGAAGGTCACAGTGAACTGCCTGTCGGGCGCTACGATCTGCCACATAACACAAGCACTCAGGTCACTCCAAGGCAAGTACAAATATGACTCAGTCATTGTCCATGCTGGTGTGAATGACCTGAGACGTACCTCCCTGGACTACATGAAAAGAGAAATAGAGGAGATCTCTGAGCATGTAGCCCAGGCCGGTATGACCCTGACCTTGAGTAGCATCTTAACCTCACCAAGAATGATGCCACAATATGAAGACAAGATGATCAATTTCAACAATTGGCTTAAGTATTGGTGTCATTCAAAGGGGATCCAATGCCTGTCAGCCTGGGATGACATGCTCGACAAGCCACGATGCTTCGCTAGGGATGGCTTGCATCTGTCACCCCTGGGCTTTCGGATATTGGCAAAGGCTCTTCCTACCCCCATAGTGCCTTTTTTAGGCAAGGCTCAAAAGACAAACCCACCTCCATAGGTATCACAAGTGGATAAGAAACTAAGAGTAATGCTACTCAATGCCAGAAGTCTAAACCTCAAGATGCATGCACTCGAAACTCTCCTTAGCATGGAGAACATCGATATCTATGCAGTAACAGAAACCTGGTTCAAGGCTCCCGAGAGCACCCCAGCACTACCAGGTTATAGCTCATACCATGCTTTTCGGCCCCAAAACTTGGACCGTACCACAAAAGGAGGAGGAGTATCAATATTCGTCAAAGATACCCACACCTCCAGGTTGGTAGCAACGCACGAAGATTCAGAGACTATCCATGTGCAACTAACAGTGGGTAAAACTGCCTTCCAGTTTATAGCCTGCTACAGACCACCCTCCCAAACCCAGGAACCCCACTCAGCCTTCCTGAAAACACTGGAAAATATGAAGGTCTCTCCAAACATCATTATATTGGGCGACTTCAACTACCCAAACATAGACTGGGAGCATTACTCTAGCTCCAACACCCTAGCCCAAAGGTCCTAGAATTTATAAACTCAAATGCTATGGAACAACTTGTTACCACTCCCACAAGAGGGGAAAACATACTGGACCTGATCATCACCAACATGGGGACTCTATGCTCCAGACCAGAAGTGTATCCCTCACTGGTAAGATCAGACCATAAACTAATCTCACTGGATATTCACATCCCGACTCCACCCCCTGCCCTGAAAACCACAGTGAAAAACCTCTCTAAAGCAAATTTCACACTCCTCAAAACCGAGGTGGAATCCTTCAAAGCCCCCGGGCCTGTGGAAAATACGGCCCAGACTGCAGAATCCTTTATAAACGCATTCTATGAACACCTTCAGGAATGCATGGATCTTGCAATCCCAAATAAAAGCAAGACCCAATTCTCCAAAGGCAGACGTCCTGTCTGGTGGACCACAGCCATAAACAAACTATACAATAGAAGGAGGAAGATACAACATGATAGAGCAAAATCCCAAAAAGGGAAGGCATCTCTGATCAGTATTAGCAAAAAACTACGGGCACTCATAAAATCATCTAAGGTCAGCTTTGAGAGAAAAATTGCACAGGACACTAAGGATAATCACAAGGCTTTCTTTAGTTATGTTAGGAACCTGGGTGGGAATTCCCAGATATGCTCAGAATTAGTCCAAAATGACAAAAAATACACCGAACCCACAGACATTGCCAACATCCTAGCTAACAGGTTCAGCGTAAACTTCTTCCCCCCCCTCCCCACCAAAAGGGCAAATATTTATCCCAGCAGAGTGCTGCCCCCCTGACATCTCATATGCTCAGGTAAGAGCTGCCCTCTCCAAAGCAAAAAACACAGCATCAGTGGGACCAGACGGTGTCCCAGGCTGCGTCCTACATGAACTCCAAGAAGAGCTAAACCAAACATAAAACTACTGTTCAATCTCAGCCTTACTACAGGATATGTACCCAAAGAGTGGTGTACAGCAACAATGGTCCCTCTCCACAAAGGTGGTGCCTCAACGGATCCTGGAAACTATCGCCCCATAAGCCTGACTAGCTTGGTTTGCAAAGCTATGGAAAGGATCATCATGGACCTCATAAATAAAGATATTGGGGACCTACAGACACTGGATCCTACCCTGTTCGGCTTTGTTAATGGCAGATCCTGCCTCTTAAACCTGGTTGATTTCTTTGAAACAGACACCAAGGCCATTGACGAGGGGAAGGTGGTCCACACAGCCTACCTGGACCTCGCAAAAGCCTTCGATACAATACCCCACTCGGGCATTATAGATAAGCTCACCAGCTTAAATATAAACCCCTATGTCACTAGATGGGTTGCAAACTGGCTCAAGGACAGAACCCACATGGTTAGAATTGCTGGAGCCATGTCAGACTCCAAACCAGTTACAAGTGGTGTCCCACAAGGCTCAGTCCTGGGACCTCTCTTGTTCGTATATATTTCTCGGAGGTACAGGCCAACACGGAAGGACTGTGGCTGACTAAGTTCGCAGATGACTGCAAACTGGGCGCCATAATCGATTCTCTAGCCAACACAAGCATCCTCCAAAAGGGCCTCATAGAAACAGACAACTGGTGTCAGAGCCATGGCCTCAAGCTAAACGCCAAAAAGTGTATAGTCATCCCCTTTGGCAAAAACAAAGTGCCCACAAATTACCACATAGGTGGTAATCCATTAAGTACAGAAGAAGTAATTAGGGACCTGGGTACCCAAGTTGATAGCAATCTCTCATTTGACAACCACGTGGCCAAAGTGGTTAGAAAAACATTTTATATAGCCCACCTAATCATGAAGGGATTCACATCTAGATCAGGGGAGGTCATCGTGCCTCTTTACTCATCCATCATCAGGCCCATAATTGAGTATAATGCTCCTTTTGGGATGTACCTTACCAGACACCTGCAGCAACTGGAAAGACCCCAAAAGTACCTCACCAAGAGGATCATAGGGCTCAAACAGATGCCATATGCTACCCGGTTAAAGAAACTCCAGCTCTGCTCAGTGGCATACCGCCTGCTTAGAGGCGATCTGTGCCTGACGTATAAAGCCATGTCCAACCCGGAATTAATGAACATGCTGCACCTCAGAAAATTCAAATCCCATCGAGCTCGAGAGACTTGAACCTCAGCACTGAAATAAATAGGACATGCTGGAGGGAAAGATTCATAACCCAGAGGCTCCCTTCACTCTGGAATAAAATCCCAGTCCAGGTTAGGCAAAGTCCCTCATTGACTCTCTTCAAGAGGAATCTTGATGAGTGGATGGGAGGTCGTAGGTTTACCCCGGGTATCACTTCTGTGTCACTGTTAGACAGAGGCACAGTATACTTACCTCGAAAAGGGGCATAGCAAAATTAATTTAAAATGGGTGGCGAAAGCCAAACACACTCTGGCTAGGCTTATAAATGCCCTAGGGCAGATAGCCTAGTATGAACCTATGAACCTATGAACCTAAATCTTTTCCGGTATGCGAAATCTAGGAATAATTTCTTTAACAAGGACTTTTGCAACAGTAGCTTCATCTGGATTTTTAGTTGGAAAAGCTTCCACCCATTTGGAAAACATATCTATAATGACAAGGCAGTACTTCTTATTTTCGCCTTTGTTCAGTTCTATAAAATCCATACAAATAGTATGAAACGGATACGGTGGTATAGGGAAACTCCCTTGCTTAGGTTTCAATGCCCCTTGTGCATGATGCTTGTTACAAACATGGCATGTTGCACAAACATTTTTTGTGTAGTTTGTAAATCCATACGTCGTAAACACTCGATTCACTAACTGTACCATCCCCCCTGTTGAGACATGGCTCTGCCCATGGCTCAACAAACCTGCATATCTAAACAAGTTAAATGGTAGAATTGGTTTCTTTTCCTGGGAGATGTACAGTCCCTTCTCAAGGATTGCTCCTTGTTTTATCCACTTTTGTTTTTCTACATTTGTAGTAAGTGTCTGCATTGTTTTTAACATTTCTAAATCTAAAATCTCAGATGGTTGTAATTCCTCACTCAAAAGAAGAACTTCTGAAGCTGAAGATGCTTGTTTTGCAGCTGTATCAGCCCTCGCATTACCTTTTGAAATTCTATCCTGTTGCTTAGTATGAGCTATGCATTTACAAATAGCTACTTTCTGAGGTAACTGAATAGAGTCTAACAAATCTAAAATAAATTGCGCATGGTTAATTGGTTTACCAGTAGATATTATCATTCCTCTATTTTTCCACTGCTGTGCAAAAACATGTACAGTAGAAAAAGCATACTGACTGTCAGTAAAAATGTTTACTTTCTTACCTTTTGCTAAGGTACATGCCCTCGTCAAGGCAATCAATTCTGCTGCTTGTGCAGATAAGTTGTGTGGTAAAGACTTCGCTTCTAAAATCTTGGTATCAGAAACTACTGCATACCCCACTAGATTTTGTCCTGTAGGACCTCTTCTGCACGAGCCGTCCACATAGTATGTCACCTCGGCATCGTCCAAGGGAACATCTGTAAGGTCTTTTCTAGGTAGTGTCTTTTGCTCAATCTCCTGTGGTTTGCCATCTGCAGGGGTTGAGAGCAAGGTTGATGGATTTAAAGTTGTGCATCATTCGATTGTCATATGAGGTTGGCTCAACAGTATAGTCATACAGGAAAGATGTCTAGCAGGAGAAAGATATGCTACTTTTTCTTGCAGTAAAATAATCGCGACTGCATGAGGCACTCTCAATGTGAGAGGGTGGAACAATACTACTGAGGCTGAAGCCTGCACTGCCATTGCAGCTGCGACTACTGCTTGTACACAGTGGGGCAAGAATTGCGCCACTGGGTCTAGCTGTGATGAATAGTAAGCTATGGGGCGTTGTTTGTCCCCATGCTGTTGTGTTAACACTGATGTCATATAACCTTGCTTACAGTCTACAGTTTGGAAAAATCGCTCATGATAGTTTGGTAATCCTAAAACTAAGGAAGAAGCTATCAGTTGTTTCAATTTGCAGAAAGCTGATTCTGCTTCTGGTGTCCACTGTAATAAATCTTGTGCTGCCATCGGCTTTTTGAATATCAAATTAGTCAGCGGAGCAGACTCCAAAGCATAGTCTGGTATCCAACTCCGACAAAAGTTAGTAGTACCCAGGAAGGACATCATTTCCTTCTTGGTAGTTGGTCTAGGTGCTTGTAATATTGCTGTTTTTCTGTCTTCATCTAATATTCTGCCTTCTTTGGATATTACATATCCCAAGTATGTAACCTGTTTTTTCCAAAGTTGCAGTTTATTCTTATTTACATTGTGTCCTTGAGTAGCTAAAAATTGTAATAATGCTATGGTATCCTCTCTGCATTCCTGCTGGGTGGGGGCTGCCAGCAGGATGTCATCTACATAAAGTAAAATCTGACTACTTTTCAGTGGGATAAATCCCGCCAGGTTACTTGCCATCTCTTGTGCGAATATCGTTGGACTTTCACAATATCCCTGTGGTAGTCTCGTATATGTATACCATTTCCCCTGAAATGTAAATGCAAACCAATGTTGGCTGTCTGGGTGTATCAGTATTGAGAAAAATGCATTGCTAATATCTACCACAAAAAAATACTTCTGTTGAGGTTTCAAATCATTCAATAAAGTGTGTGGATCTGGCACCGTTGGTGCCCTGGGTATAACTGCGCATTTACAGCTTGTAAATCTTGGATCATATGCCATTCCCCATTTGCTTTCCTAACAGGAAATAAGGGTGTATTACATGGTGAATCAGGAGATTCTATTAAGACTCCTTCCTTAAGTAAGGCTGCTATTATAGGTTTGATTCCTGTTTCTGCATCCTTTCTTAAGGGATATTGTCTTTTCTGAGGTCTAAATGTTGATTTTGGCGTAATAGTTACTGGTCCTGCTGTACGAATAAGTCCTACATCTGATTTTCCTGTTGACCAGAGAGTCTCTGGTATGTCTCGTAAGGCTTTTTCCTCTTCCTCTAATAAGAGTGCTACTCAGCTTTCCTCACTTGCTTGTGAGTGCACAGCTGGGTGTGTCTGTGTTATCCAATTCAATTTCTGCTTCTGTACTCCTTGTTCAGAGAGTTCTAACTCTGTCTGTTTTTCCCACCTTGTGACTTTTTCTCCTAGGTCCGCCCACTTCAAATTTCTATCTTTAGTCAAGCTTACATGTGGCAATCGATTAGATTTGTAAAGTGCTAAGAATTCCTGGGGCAGTGAACAGCTTACTACACTGTTTCCTTCTGTGTCCCAGTACAGATTTCATAATACTAACCTATTAGCATGGTTTCTAAACAGTTCTTGCTCATATTCTTTATCAGGTCCTGGTCTGTTACAGTAATACAGAGTGCAATGCAACAAATGCTGTTTATCAGTGTCAAGGGAGGGGATTTACTGATGCCTACATTCATCATTTCTTCGGTTACTGCCCCTGGACCAGTCATAACTAAGTCCTGGCTGTACCAATAAAATGTTTCACCCTCCGGTCGCACTACAAAAGTATCCATTTGTCACTGTGCTTCCATACCCTGCATAGTTGGAACTACGGCTATGCCAAATATCTGCATTAAGTCTCTGCCCAAGAGATTCATTGGGCATTTTGCAGAAACAACAATTTTGCTTTTCTGGATCATCCCTGAAACAGGGTCAGTTATCGCTATGTCGTGGGAGAGTGGCTCCCGATACAACTGTCCATTAGCTGCTTTCACTAATATGTAGTCTAGTGATTCTGAATTTTCTGGTAGTTTGGAAGGATGTATCAGGATCCGTGAAGCCCCTGAGTCACACAGAAATTTGACTTCCCACCCCTCTACCAGAAGTGTAACTAACGGTTTTGTGTCTGCCAAGTAGAGCTCTAAGCTCAATAATGCTAAGTCCAAAATTTCATTTTCTTCATCATCTATGAATTCATGTACATCCTCTATCCCTTCCATCACATCCTCTACCCTTGCTACCACATTTGCATTTGTCTTTTCCTGTTCATTCCTATCCAGTGATTCTTGACTATCATATAGTCATTCCTCACCCTCCTTATCTTCCGTGGTTACCTTCTTATTTAGTCTGCAATCCCTCGCCAAATGTCCCCTTTTCCCGCATTTAAAACATTCACCCCTTTTCTTTCTCTCTTCAAAGTCTTCTGATAGTTTATCAGATTGTTTGTTTCCCTGGGTATTTCTCTTACCCTTCTTCCCAGCTTTTACTACAAGGACTTCTGACCCGTCTTCTACTGCAAATACTTGAGTTTTCTTTTTCTTTTTGCTATTAAAATGCCTTTCAGCATGTCTAGCATATTCAAGTAATGACTGTAATCTACTTGTACGATGATCTACCATGTGTTTTATAATAAAGCTGCTAATGGGAGCTATACTGCCTTTTAAGAATGCATTCTTTAGCTGTTGCTCATATGGGGAATCATGTGTTTGATCCTCAGGTACCTGCATTCCACAATGGTTATTAAAACACTCTAACAATCTGGCATAATATCTATCAACAGTTTCACCTTCCTGTTGTATGCATTGATTAATGCAAGTCCAATCAGCCCTAGGCTTCCATTTGTCAGAGATTTGGTCTGTCAGACCCTTCACTCTGTTGTCCAGTTCTGCGTTACTATGTGGGAGTGGTCTAAGCTCTGCGCCACGGGGATTCCAGTTGCCACTGATCATGTGCCAATCTGGACCTACAATTTGTCTAACTACTTTTTCTACTTCTTCTCCATTCAAATGGTAACTCAACCTCATACCCTGTAAATCTTCTAAGAATTTTCTAAAATTAACTTTTGGATGGGGAATTCCCTCTGTGGCTTTCCGGATATCTTCCGGTGTCCACAGTCTATATACTAGAAGAGTCGGATCCTGTCCTGCCTGTCCTGCCTGTGGATTTGGTACTTCTATGAGTGGACATATCTCTTCCCTTGTGAATTTCTATTTTTTCATATAATTCAATATCCCCTCTCAAGTTGCGTGCTCGAGACCTGGTCTCGATAGGATCCCTGATGAACGGTTTTGATTTTGCAGGAACAGCCGGGTGTAGTGGAGGTGGATCAGCTTGTCCACTCGCTTCATATTCCGGTAAAGGATGCGGAGGGGGTGGAGGAGGGGCTGTCGCTATTACCAAGTTATTATCTTCTTTATCTAAGAACATTGCTTTTGAATTTTTAATGTTTTGTTCCCTGCGATTTGTTTCCTCAAGCCACCTGTGTGCCTGAAGGACTCCTAATTGTCGTTGCTTTTTTAGCTGACCTTCCGCATCTGTTTTAAGTTGTCTAACAAGTTTCATAAGTGAAGATTTATCTAAATTACCATCAAATTTGTATTTATCAACCCATTTTGTATAATACTTAACATTATCGGCACGCTGTAATTGCATATATTTTGCGTCTTCGGTTAGGGGCGGGTCTCGGGAACTTTTCGTGCACTGATTTCCCATGTTGCCTTAGCTAAGTTAAAAATTGTTACGTAACCCTTCTTATCACGTGGTACCACGATTTTACACCTTTTCACAGTTTATCTAGAATAACTGTCTACCTATTCTGTTTCCCTGATCTATGACAAGACAGCAATCTTTTTGTCCCTGATCTGCACATGCAAATCTCCCTGACAAAACAATACTGTAACAAGTCCCTGATCTAAAACAGAAAAAAGGTAAATTCCTCCTTACCTGACCCTCCGTGAGTTGATCCACCGGAACGTTGACTCGTCCTCCAATCCCAGATCAGAAACAGTGGCTGACCTCTTTCGAACGACAATTTAGTCGGAGGTCTTTCAAAACAGAAGAGCCGATGTGGCCTCTTCTCCGTACGGGTATATGCCACCAGGCCCAATTCTGACCTGGGCCTAGAGTGAGAGGTATTTCCGGCTCGAAAGACCAAATTGTCAAAGGAAAAATATACTTTAAAAATTATCAAAACACGGTAGGTTCAGGTTAAGGCACTTTAATCTTGCAGCAAGGAGACAAAAACGTGCTAATACAGAGTTTGTCTAACCAGAAACAGGAAATGCTTACATTTTTATATGCTTTCTAATAAGACATTGCCTACCAAGCTGACGTAGTAAATCACAAGTTTTGTCATCATCATTTACTAATAATTGCTTTCATAAAATTCTGCTGATTTATCAATTTTTGTGAGAAACTTCCTAAGGAAAACAACGTGGCCTTGGCTACCACCGGTTAGATACATGCAATGTTACCATTCAAGGTACTATGGCTAATTCAAGCACAAAGCAAGCAGTTCATTTCTCTAACAATCCTTTGTCTATACTATCTCTAAACTTCTGCAGCTGCACATGTTCTCATACTTCGAACAGAGCTGATTGTTTAAAATCATTACATTTACAGGATATAGCATTGTTCATTTATTCTCTCCTGACCTAGCAGATAAGCACCTGCTTCTCTAGTACATTTCCAAAAGGCATAAACATGAATATTGCTGTGCTAGCAATTACTAGGTCAGAGGGCATCTTGCAAGTTTCAGAAAGCACACTGCAGTTTCAAAAAGCATCTTTTCAGTCTCATATGAAACTCAAATATATATATAAAACAGTGCATATAAAATAGAATGAAAAACGTGTTAACTTATTTGGTTTCTAATTAGCATTAAGCATACACACATTTATACATATTTTTCTGACAGGGTGTTGTCTTATTTTTTTTTATCTTGTCCAGAAGCCTATAGGTAATTTGTCTGGTCCCATGGAATGTGCTTTTTTAATTTTACATGTGGCTGTTATTGCAGCCATAGTTTTAAAATATCTACCATTGTGTCTATAGCACACAGACATATTTTTTGATTAATGTAAGTCTACACAATTTTTTCTAAAAGTAAATTTGTTATACTATGTGGCTGGATATATGTTGATATACAGTACACACTGGTCAGTTTCTTACAGTTGATCAGAATCAAGCATTGTGGGTTTACTCATTCAAACCTGAGTTTTGTGCAGCTGACAGAACACAGGTTTGAAATGGTGTATGTGTAACAACCTAAAATAAATTGTTGTGAGCAAAACTTCTTTCACATCTGAGGTGTTCAGTTTCAAAAGTACTATTCTTAGTATGCTTGTGGGGACTAGTCTGTGTATGAAAGCTAAAATATTTCCCAAAGGGAAGGATTAATTTATTTCTAGAATTTTATGATATTAAGATGGTACTCAATCAGAATAGCCTTGTCAGAATGTCTTAATTTGTATTGGTTTTACTGCAGAATTCTGTTATACCTCCACTTTGCACTGCCACATGTTAGCCTGAGCCCAAAATGATCTACTGGGACCAATGTTCTGTCTCAGTTAACACATGGTGTTTAAAATAAATCAAATGCGGGCATTTTGAATAGTAAGTCAATTGTACTACTTTCTTGAAATTTTTTAAAGGAAAAAATGCAAGTATTGGCTTTCAGAATATCTTTTCACCTATTTTGAAATATGAGACCTGTAATACTGAATCCCACCATTTCAAACATGAAATCCCAAATAACAAATAAGGACAGTGACTCCAAAACTTGCTGTAATGCCAGTAAAGCATTTTTGTAGGGAGGTGTCTTTCCCCACACCTCTCCCCCACTCCCCTGCTACTTATATATACAACTCTGAGATCATTATGTGGCTTGTGTGAGGACAGCTGTGTAATATCTATGACTACAGATTTAAAACTCGTGTGTGTGTGTGTGTGTGTGTGTGTGTGTGTGTGTGTGTGTGTGTGTGTGTGTGAAATACCTTAGTTAGAGAGGACTATTAGTTAAGCAACTTATTTAGTATTAAACCACGTGCTATGGCTGCAAAAGGCAAGAGACTTAATCTTCCACATCAACTGCCGGATTTATTTCCTTTGATAAATCACTGAAGATTGCAGTCAGTTAATGTCAGTTATTAGAGTTTCACAGTTTCTGTGGTCCACAGCATACATGTTGATGCAAAACCTGTTGTTTTGATAACTCTTTAAGTGATTTAGATTAGTTTGTTTTATTTGCCTCTTTTTTGGAGAACTTCTCTGATTTTGCCTCATATCTATGCCATTTCCTTGTGCAAGCCACTTAATTAGACAGTGGTTTGGAGAAACTGGAAATTTGGGCAAGGAAAATCAATGGTCTCCTGGAATGCAAGCCTAGTAACTGGTACCTATGAACCAGAGTAGTTATTGTGGAAAGGAAAGAAAATGGTTGTAGTAAACATGAAGCAGAGTAGTTATGGTGTAAAGGAAGGGAATTGATTATAGTAAACAGGAGCATTATCACATGAGCCATGTTCTTTGGATGTGATTCTTGGTTTCCTTAATGTTGACAGTGTGCTTATTATTTAGCTGTGAATAAGTGAGACAGCAAGAAGTTTGTGAGTTTAATGTTTATATTTTAGGTATGAATACACTTTAATTTAGCTTGTTTTTGCGAGAACACAGGTGTGAAATACACTGTATTTGGCTACAATAGTTTGTCTAGCACCTAGTGCAGATGAGTAGGGCTTGAGCTGTTAAGGAGCTGCTTTCTTTAGTACATTATTTGATTCTCCCAGCCTTCATTTCTCTTGTGTGCCAAGTTACTTCACCAGGCAGCACTCCTGGGATGCTCCTGAGAAGAGACTCTTGTATCCACTGGGCTGTCTCATGTGTTTTACAGTGTTTCAGTGGTTGTATTATACATTTGTATTTTGAATTTCTGCACCCTTCACATAGACATTAACTAGTACTTCACTATATGCTATTTGAGAATGAATCCTTATAGGTTCATAGGTTCATAGATTAGTACTAAGCTAACTGCCCTTGCGAGCCATTTTAAGCCTAGCCAATTATCCTTTGTGAGACTCAAACCCTGCACCTTGTGTTTGTAAGGCAAACACCTTAACCATTAGGCCACCCTCCCAACCCATCCTAGCACTTTTCTTGTAGTTTAATGGGTTTCCAAATGCCATTTCACTAAATGTGAGCTTCAAGCAAGTTTGCTGTTTCTCATGCTAAGTCTATTTTCAATATGATGGTATGATGTTTAGAAACTGTCAGTGTTTTTTTTTTCTATAAAATTTGAACTAAACATTTTAAATGAAGTTCAAATCTGTGTGATAATTGTAAAAGTAAAGAAAGAAATAGTATGTACACTGACAAGGTGTTTATAGTAATTTGGGAGAGTCAGCCAAGTAATGGGATATTGGTATGACTATAAGAGGCATGATTCATTACACTGCATAAGTCCCCATTTGTCCATGATCCAGGTCTGTTGACTCTGGAGGCATATGCTGCAACAATACATAATTGTTAACCAATTAAGTATACGAGACCTGTACTTAGTGATATCTGAAGGGATAGCTATTCATGATGACAGAGATTTATAGACAATTTTTGTATTTAGTTAAAAACTGTTACTCAGGCTGTTAGTGCAGAGGACTAAAACTCTAACTTGTTAATGAGCTGTTTCATGTGTCAAGGATGCAGGGCTTGAAACTTTCCTCCTTCATTTACCTAGTGTGTAACACTGAGCAAGTCACTTAACCAGACAGTGCTTTGAAGTAAATGGGAGTTTTAGGCTAAGTTCCTTAATGGTCTCCTACAGTGTATGCTTAGTAACTATGAACTGTTGTCATTGTTTGACAGCCATCCACTATTGTATAGCTGATCTAGTTCAGGAAATGTTGTGGCAATATCAGTAGCACACCATTTTAATGCAACACAGGCAATTTATTAGTAAAGGACAGCAGGCACTGCATTTGTAGGTGAAGCACTAAAATGCAAAGTTGTTTGCCAGTGGCATCATCTGCATTAGTAACAGTTTGAGTTAATGTGGAAATATTCTGATGACTTTTACTTATGCAGAGATTGTGCATATTGACCTAGCATATGTTATCAGGTGGTTAATATTTCTTATGCAGTCATAAATACTCTACTATTTAAACTGTGCTACATCTGGCTGGATCTTAGGATATGATATGATACTAGTGATCTTGATATAGTTTCATGTAGTTCATCCAAAGCCACCAATAAAGTACATGCAATTTATTTCTTTATGCTAATAAGGGGTATATACTGTCAACAAAGTGACTATAACTGCCGGAAGAGCTCTCAGTGCCTTATGCTCTTATCTGGTAATTTTACAACCATTTCTAATCTGGATTTATAGGACTAATGTGCGAGTGTGTGTGTGTGTGTGTGTGTGTGTGTGTGTGTGTGTGTGTGTGTGTGTGTGTGTGTGTGTGTATTAAGCAAGAATACTTTGGCTACTGTGTTTATGTACAACAAATTTGAAATGTGTGACTCTGGTCATTATTTTGTTTAAACAAGTAACATCTTTATTAAATTATTACTTATGGCATAAAAATATGCATTTATATAAATGAAACAAACAATTTTAACATATTTTAGTTGCAAACATTATGCATCACTTATAATCTATCCAGTCATTGTCAGTCAAACATTACATAGCTCATTCAAATCCTGCCTTGTTTTAAACCTCATTCCTCCTCCAAAACATTATTCTGCATGTATTGTTCCTACAATTCCCATTTTTTTCTATGTAATTTGCTAATACCATTTTCTAAAGAACCAATTTCCAGTTGATTTATCTATGTTACTATATTCACTACTTCTAGTACAGCTGGTTTAGACTTTGATTTCTATTTTCTAGCAATTGCTTTTTTGGCAGCCACCATATTTAGACTCAGCAAGACCTTACTATGTCTAGGCAATTCCGATTCTCTATCATAGCTGAAAAATCAGCATTTTCTTAGTTATACCAATTTGCTCACCCAGTATTTCTGATAGAGTAGTTTGCAGGGAATTTTTTAATGTTGCCAACCCGTTACACTCCCAAAAAATATGTTCCCAATTACCTCATTCTTCACCATCATGCCTCCAACATTTCCTACCTACCTGAGGAAAAACATTTTGGAGTCTAGTTGGGGTATAAAAATACCTATGTAAACACATAAATGACAGGATCTGATACCTGAGATGCCACCAGTGAGAGCTAACTAATGTAACAGTGTTGTGGGTGGTGCAGTGCTTGGATGCTCTACCATGCTTGTTTACACAATACCTTACATCAGGAGTGTTCTGCATCTCATCAGTAAATTAAATGCAATGTGCATTGCCATGTCATTTATTGGTGATGTCATCCAGTTGATGCCAAGTACAACATCAGCAATACTGTGACATTAGGTTTGTCCATCCTTTTATCTTTGGTTAGTCTGTAGTTGTATGAACATAAATGCTGGCGGCCTCTACATAGTTATGGATCAACATTTATGGGCAATGTCAAAAGTAATTTGCGGTATAAGAACAAAGAAGTGACAAAACAAGGGCTATTCTATGAACAACAAATCTTGACTTTTTCAAAACTTTAGATTTGTGCTGCACAAGTGAAAAAATTAGAAATAAAGTGATAATGCGATCCATCACTATTAGATATGAAACTCAAAGGCACATGACAATGTAAAAAAACACTAATAGATACCAGAGAAATTCTCATGTAGTTAAAATTCAGGCCTCATGTGTCAAGTGTGGCAATGAGGATGACATAAAGTACTGCCACGCTTTAATAAATTTTGTAAATACTATGCTAGAAAAGGGTATTTGCTAAAATTTGTAAAATTTTTAAATTTTAAAATTTGATGACAAGACTGCCTTGTATGGCAGTGGCCTCTCTGGATCCAACTGTACATGTTTTGTTTTGTGGTGTATTTTGTGATTTTTCTTGGGATGATGAGT
This sequence comes from Protopterus annectens, assembly GCF_019279795.1. Lineage (NCBI taxonomy): Eukaryota > Metazoa > Chordata > Ceratodontiformes > Protopteridae > Protopterus > Protopterus annectens. The sequence continues at coordinate 1,960,614,045 of NC_056739.1, forward strand.
TTTTTGTCTGTCGAGATGCAGTATGCTGCAGTGGTGATGTTCATGGTGTCTGTTGGTCTGTTGTCTTCATTGTAAATTATTGCCTGTTTCTTGGAAATATTCAAAGTCGTAGAAGTTTGGGCCTGCAGTGGTGAGCCAAGCTGATGAGGAGTGCAGGAAGCAGAATACATGGATTTAATGGACCATATTTGCTTTTGTTGGGATGTGCTGGTTGGTGTTGGAAAATGGAAATGTTGACGGTCTAAATAGTGGTTTGTGAGGGTCAAAGGTATGGAAAGGAAGGACTTTGGACTTTGGGCTTGGTTGCTGCTGGTGATGGTGGTGGCCATTCAGGCCTGCAGGTAACGGATGTTGTAAGGTCCGTAGTACCAAGAGGAAGGTCAGAGGAAAAGACTGGAACGTATAATGCATGGGAGATGAATCGTGTTTGATTTTCAATCCTTCTCAGTTTTCGGTTGGCTCTTTTTCATTGTTGTTGTATGTTATTTTTGTTGCTTCTTGTTTGTTTGTTGTTGTGTTTCTGTTTTTTTTGCGCATGAGCTTGGAGGAATGAAATTTTTGTTCAGTTGCATACTATGTATGGTTGAATGACAATAAAGTTATGCTGACTTTGACTTTATAAGTAGATACGTGTGTTCAAAAGCATTTGCATCTTGTCATATAAACATGAAAATTAGCTGTCCAGACGTGCAACTGAAGTGAAAAGGTTTGGTATAGTCAAGTTTGAAAAACATTCCAGTAGTACTGAGACAATAATGAAAGGTAGCCTTTTGGAAAGAAGTGCTTTGAATTAATAAGAAAATATTTAATTCAAACTAGACGTGAAGAGTGCAATATTTAGTCTGACAATATGTTTAAACAATTAGGGCTTGACAATACAGAACAAAGGATTGTGTTCAGATTGTTAATATATGCTAGCCACTGAAAACAGCAATTAGGTCAGAAACTACTAATACATAATAAAAAATAAAATGTCATTTTTAAATCATTCTACTTCAAAAAAGTTAAGTCTCCTAATATATTTGTTTTGCTAGAGAATAGCCAAGAACAGTAACACAAACCCACAGAATAAAAACAAAAAGTATATGTGTACAGGATTAATAACAGAGTCACAGATACATTTCATATACTGTGCAGAGCCATAGTAATGATATTCTGCATAACTATGCTGATTATTTACAAGTTTAAGAAATTTGTCTGGAAGAATATGATGTATGAATAAATGCTAGTGCTGTGCCAGTGATACATGTTACCAGGAAAGTACAAGCAGTTTTCAGGAGTAACATATAGCATAAAGTAAAGTGGTTGTAATGCCAATGGGTAAATAATATGAGTGGTGCTGTAAAGAAAAAAACGAGATGAACATTTGTGTTGATCCACAAGATCTTAGTGAAGTGATTAAAAGAAATATTGCTCATTCCTTATGGCTAGGGAACAGTCTCAAGGATGCATGTTCTGAAACTTTTTTCCATTACAAGAAGCAAAACAGAGTTTATGGTACATAAAATTAGGTAAAGGAAACTCCTAGTTGTATATATTTAATATGCCACCAGGAAGGTCTGGATTCATTAGACTTCCATTTAGAATGTCAACAGTACAAGAAGAGATTCAAACAACAGTTCCATAAGTATTAGATGGCTTACATGGCTGTGTAAACATAACTGATGATCAATTAGTGTAGGATAAGGCACAAAACAACATAATAAAAACAGATACAGATGTTGAATAGAGTAAAATAGCATAATTTCTCATTAAAGGACCACAACAGCCTGACAAAAAAATAATCTTATTTTAATTTTCTTTGCTATACTAATGACTTCATGCTGTCACTACTAATTTAAATTGGTTTTAAGCAAAAAAGGCCTTAATGGGGTGGACATACTGACATATTTTTTAGTTGGACTTCTTTTTTGCCACAATGTAGTCTGAGCCCTTGGAAGATGAGATTATCTAACTCTTCTCTCCTATTCCAAAGGCAACATTCAGGATCACTGCTAACTTTGCGGATCTCTGGAGAGAGTATTTGAAACTTTCTTCTAGTGACACATTCTTCTGCAGCTGCAAAATAATGTTTGTTACACATTTTGAAAATATATGAATCATTTATTTCCTCAACTCAGCCTATGGTCTTTGTCATCAGTTTCCTCTCTGAAACAGCAAATTCAAAGAGCTGTGAAATTCCCAAAGGCTCAGTAGTCTAACTGACTCAATAAAATTATAACACTGATAAGTGGAAAAGAACAAGAACTGCAAATGCATTATTGCTGAGGTTTTTCATGCTTTTTGATAGGTGACAATGTAAGAGTCATTGTGTAGGGAAGAAGCCCCTCTGCTCAACTTATTCATATGTACTAACTCTAATCCTAACCCACTATTCAGGGAAGCATTGACCTATGGTATTGATATGGATTAGGATGTTTTGTTTGTTTTATTTTACTATATTTTTAGTGTAAAATGTTCAGTGAATTGGAGAGTTTTTTTTTGTAATATTTTTCCTGTGGATCTGAATGTTTTTGGTCAGTATTTTGTGTGTCAGTGGCTTGATGTGTCTGCATTATGAACTGCCCATATTTTGATGTCTACATTTTGAGTATCTGCATTTTAACTGTACTGTATACGTGTACTCGTGTGCACACACACACACACACACACACACACACACACACACACACACACACACACACATATATATATATATATAGAGAGAGAGAGAGAGAAAGAGCAATAAAGGGGAATATGGAGCATATATCTTTAAATTCTAATGAACTGTCTACAGGAAACTGCATATCATGGGGTGCAGCTATGGATCTATTTATCTATCATCTAAGTTCTACAGGGTTTTGGTGTGGGATACATGTAATAGTCTATACTATGGGGCTAGTAAACAAATTTAATGTTGAATGATAAAGACATGGATCATGAAAACACATTCTTTAACCCTGCATTATGGGCTATCTTATATGTAACAATAATGAATAACTGAGTTGGGATTCATCAAGTCTCAAAACCCAAAGGGAGGGAAGTGTTCTTAGCAGGCAGTGAGTTGGGTTGTGATGAATCTGGTTCAGTGATCCAAAGCTTGATCAAGGACCATTCAATGAAACTTATGGAACTCATCTCTCTCTCTCTTGCTGTGTATATATAAATTTGGTTTGTCAGTCACTGTTTTTCCAGCTACAGATGATCGACAAAACAGCTGACTGACATGCTGATGTGAAATCACTTGTACAGTGGGGAAGGGATTATGCTCTTTCCCTGCTATTGTTTGATTTCAGAGTTGGTATATATGATTAGCAAGGGATATGTGGGGAGCAGGGGAGACTTCATCCTTGCAAAAGTGAAAAGTTATAGTTTGCATGTTCTGAGATTATGATCAGGACTATGCACATATTCCTATCAATATTTTAAGATTGATAAGTTTTGTCAATTATATGCAAGTTGATCAAACATTTATTATTTCAGATTACATATATATATATATATATATATATATATATATATATATATATATATATATATGGCTTACTATCACATATATGCATTATGTGCGAAACTCAGGTAGCAGAACCGGAATTGCGATTACTGCATTGTCGAACCTTACAATAGCGAACATTCGCTATAGCAAGGTTCGACAATGTAGTGCAGATCGCACTATAGTGGGGATTGGGAAATGTACCCTTTCCTCAGTGTAGTGTGATCTCGGAGTTTGTATATATAAGTAGGGGAGGGTGTTGGGGCACAGCCCTCCACATGGAGAGTGCAGGGGTGCTTGCCCCCCCCTGCAAAAATTGTTGTAGAATGTTGAACAGATTTGAAGACGTACTACGCGCTATTTCCTGTATTGACTATGGCTGTTTGAAAATGCCAATTCAATGTCCATAAAAAAAACACCATTCGACAATTTTATTGTTTGGTCATCTGTGTTCCATACAAGCGGGTCAGCCATATCAACTTCTGACTAATTTACACTCGGACATGTGATAGTAAACTTATATCTATATCTATATCTATATATATATATATATATATATATATATATATATATATATATATATATATATATATATATATGTCTGTGTGTGTGTGTGTGTGTGTCTGTGTGTGTGTGTGCGTGTATATATATATATATATATATATATATATATATATATATATATAAAAACACTTTAGAATCTCAAAATACTGAAATGTTGAATTTCAGTACTCGAGACCAAAGTGTCGAATCTGCAGATGCGCAAAACTGCAGAATCTCGAACCCAGAAATGTCAAACCCACAGTACTGACAGCGTGTTAGGTAAGTGTAGTGTTTTTAAAGGTTTTGGGGAGGTTTTGTGCTTTTGTGAGTGTGACGGGAGTGTTAGGTGTGGGTTAGGGTACGTAGATGAGAGTGCGAGTTTGTCAGCATTGAGAGTGGTGGTGTTTGTATCTGTGTGATGTGTGTTTGTACGAGGGGGGTGTGAAATGTATGTTGGTGGGTTTTGGGTGTGTTGGTGTTTAGTGCGACCTCAGAGTTAGTATATATAAGTAGGGGCGGTGTGGGATGCAGGGTGGCTTGCCCCCCTGCTTATAGTAAGTGTGTGTGTGTATGTGTGTGTGTGTTTGTGTTATTGTGCAGAGGTAGGTATAGTTGTGTTTGTGTGTGTGCTTTAACGGTTGCGGTTTTGTGTTTCGCAGTTTCGGTTTTCTTTTTTTGGTGTTTCGGCTTTACAGTCTTGAAATACTGAAATTCAATATTTCAGTATTTCAGGATTATAAAGTGAATCTATATATATATATATATATATATATATATATATTGTGTGTGTGTATGGTATACATTTGTTTTGTCAAATTTCTTTTTGTTGAATGGAAAAAGCCAGCTTGTGTGATCAAAAATAAGCTTATTGCACATGTCTGCTTTTATTTGTGTTCAAGATCACTGTGCACTGGGGATAAGGGAATTTTTGATCTTGGAGTTGATATTTATAATTAACAGGGGAGTGGGGGTGTAAAGATGCTTGCCTTCCTGGAAAAAAAATACTTTACTATATATTTTTGACAGGTTTTGTTTTGAGCATTTGTACTTGATGATTTTCTGTTTGATATACTACTTTTTTGATGAAGCAACATATACCCATATATACATATGTGTATACACACACACTTTTATACTGGTGGTTGCTAAACCAGGGTCTCAGCCATAGCTCTCAACTCTCCAGATTTTCGCAGAATGTCCAGATTTTTAGCTCAATTTTTTGGGTTGTTCCTCATAAAATTTGTGGTTTTCTGGTAAATCACCGGGATGATCTGAGGACTGAAGTCACTAAATAATGACATATATTTGAGTTTCAGACTTCAAATCCTTCAGAAAATGCATGTTAAAACAAACCCTGCTACTCTTCTTCTTCTGGCTTTTCCCAGTTAGTGGTCACCACTGTCGATCATCTGTCCGCTCATAATTGGCAGCGGAGTTTTATGGTGTCAAGTTGCCAGCCTGGCACCCAACCTTCCATGGAAGGTACACACATGCACTCATGCCTAGGGCCAATTTAGAGTATCCAATCCACCTACAGCATGTCTTTGGGGTGTGGGAGGAAACCGGAGCACCCGGACGAAACACGCAACCACAGGAAAGACATGCAGACTCCGCACAGTAGGCACCCCAGCCGAGGATCAAACTGAAGGACCTCTTGCTGTGAGGCGACATTGCTAACCACTGCACCACTGTGGCTGCCCAAGCCCTGCTACTCTAGCAACTTTATTTATAAGTTTATAAGCAAAATATTTACAATATGTCCTTATTTTTGGGCCTATGTCCCCTATTTTGTCAGGCTTTGTCCAGATTTCTTGCACTTAGAGGTTGAGAGGCATGTTCTGAGGTAAGATTTTGCAGTAGTACAGAAAGAGAAGCCCTTTAAGAGAAATATCCAGAGCAGGTAGACAAATCTGAACAGAGAAAATGTATTTTAGGGAATATAATGGCACCAGCAGAGAAGCGGGCAAATTCCAGATTCAGGGCATCTAGATTACAGAGGATATATAAAAGAGGCTGCATTCTCTGGGAGGCTGTGAGTGTTAGGAAAGCTGTCCCTGAAACTTGAAAACAAATAGAAATGTTGTTCTCTGCTTTAATGTTGAGAGAATATCCTGCCTAGTAGATGGAAAAATTCCTGGAAGGAAAATTCTGAGTTATGTGACAACTGAGGATTTATAAATCAGCTGATAGCAAAAAGACATTATGTATTTTGAAACACTGCATTTGGGGAACTGAGTGTGAAAATCTCAACAGTGTATGAAGAACTGAATTTTTATACTTATTCTGCATTTTTTTTGCCTTTATAAATAAATTCCATTTCAAAATAATGCAGCTGACTATGAAAGTCTGTTTTTTTCTGGAAATACTAAAAATGCTACATTATCCATAGCTGCGCAAACACACACACACACACACACACACACACACACACACACACACACACACACACACACACACACACACACACACATACACACACACACACACACCCATATATGGGTCTACTTCACACCCCACCTATTTTATACATTTTAAACCATATACATGGATACTTACAACTCCAAAGAATAAGTCTTTTTAGAAGACAATATATACCCAAACTATGTAGGGGGGCTACACTTTCCACACCCCCCAATGTGGGGGGCTGTCCCACTGACACCCCCCTTACTATATATACTAACTCCAGGATCGCACTACAATAGGGAAAAGGGCATATACCTTTCGAAGTTTTCAGTGAAGTGAGCTTTCCGTCAAGTGTGCTCAGTCAAATGAGTTTCTGTGAAATGAGCTTTCAGTGAAGTGAAGTAGACCCATATATATATATATATATATATATATATATATATATGTATGGATCTACTTTATATGTTCGACATTTCAAAATGCTGAATTTCATATGGCCGAGACCGTATGATCGACAACAAACACTTACCTAAACATTGCTAGCAGGGGGGCAAACCCCCCCCCCGTGGTGGGCTCTGCCCCCCACACCCCTCATAACTTAAATATACCAACTTCGAGATTGCATTACAGTGCAGGAATGGAAATCTTTCCATTCCGCACTGTACGGAGATGCCGGTTCTGCATTGTTGGCATTTCAAATGTCGATCATATGGTCTTGGCTATATGAAATTCGGCATTTTGAAGTGTCGACAATGTGAAGGGGACTGATATATATCTATATATATATATATATATATATATATATATATATATATATACATATATATATATATATATATATATTTTACATTTGTTGACCAGGTTAGTCTGACAAGGTTGAGTGGCCCATTTTCAGCAGAGACCCGGGAGAAAAGCTCTACAATAGAATACAATTAGATTAAGCAGAGAAAGTTAGACAGTAAACAAATTCATTATAGTACAGTATATACATACAAAGTGAGAAATAGTTTTACACAAGTTTTTGGCATGGTGGTTGTGACAAGAGTGGACATAATTTTGATGCTAGAAATGCATGTTTTATATATATATATATATATATATATATATATATATATATATATACACACATATGTATATATATGTATATATACATATATATATATATATATATATATATATATATATATATATATATATATATATATATATATATATATATATATATATATATAAGTTTGTATAAAGCAGTTGAAGACTGGTCATCATTGTTCTTCTGAGTCCGTTTGGTTAACAGATTAGCTGGTAGAAGGTGCTGATGCAAGTTTGTTGTAATATCCTCTTTTCCCATTACTGTGTGATATCAGAGTTAGTATATTTAAGTAGCATGGGGTGTGGTGGGCACACCTCTTCACATGGGGGGTGCACAGGGACATGCCCCTCTTACAAAAAGCTTGTTTTGCAGTTTTATTCTTCAGTTTTGTTGCTTGGAACATGGGTTTTTGCCCATGGGATTTGCTGATCATTTTTTTTAGATGAAATGTGCTTTGATGTTTTGGGTAGAGATTGTTTCATATATAACCAAATGGGCTCACTTAAATTCATCATGCAATACAGTGATGCATAATGAAAAAGAATAATCACAAAAACAGTAGTCACTGAGCAAGTCAGTAGACTGCACTATGATAGGTCACATGACCCAATGCCAACAACATACAGGTTGCTTTCTTGATACAGTGAGTGTTCACTTTGATTCACATGTGATGCATGTTTACATGTGCATCAAAGTGCCACACATGTGCTTCAAGGGCACAGCTGGGAACTCATAGAAGGACTACGCATCAAAGTGCCAACTGGTTTTATTTTACATGTTAGAAGAAAATAGTGTGATAGGACAAGTCAGAAAGGTGGACATGCAAGCAGAGGTACACACAAAGACAAAGGAAAGGGAAGAGTGATGTGATGGTGTGGAAAGGAAGAAAGGCTTATTTATGTGGGACAGGTGCCCTCTTTATTCTTTTGAGAAGAAAGAGAGAGGGAAATGGAAGTATGAAGATGTTGCTTGTAGGAAAGAAGGGTGTAGGGATGGCAACAGGGCAGACATGCAAACATTTAACACAGATAAAGACTGACTGGGGAGGTGCTAATACAAAATGGTGGACCACAACGGAGAGACATAGAGAAAGGCAGAGGGTGGATAACTGATGATGGAGAGAATTGGACAGCAAACAGGGGAGGACAGATGATACCCTGTGAAAGGAAACACCATGATAGGGTAGGGTTTGGACATCCTGTCTCACCCTCTCAAAGGAGAACTCCCAAGAAGTGAGAAATGTTTGTGACTGACACCATGGGTTGGCTTTTACACTGATGGCTTGATGGTTGAGGCCATGTATCTATATGACTCTACCAGTTTCATGAGGATGTATTCCAGCATGCCAATGCAGGTATCAAGCTACCAGTTCACCTCAGTCAGGACAGGCTGCCACAACCCCTACTGGATGACCCAAAAGGGCCTATGCCACTCACCAAAGAAGCAGTATCAGAGAGAAAACTGACAAATAGGATAAGTGGTAGCAGAGAGAAGTACTAGTAATGTACACTATATAGCAGAGACAGCTCCAGGATGCATGGCTGCCATTCACAATCATCACACCATACAGATTGCTGTGTGCTAATACTGCAAAAGACCTGAGAGAGGAAAAAACAAGACTTGGTTTGGGTGGGTGGAGGTGACCAAAACTGTAATGGCACAAGGAACAGGCAAGATATGTTGGAAAGCTTGGGTGCATTCAAACTGGCTAGGGTATTGAGTTTGGAAAGAGCAGCTTCTATTTTTGGAGTGCACATCCTTATATGCATCACTGTACAACCACTATAAGTTCTATTCCTTTGTGGCAGACCACACACATCACCTAGCACCTCTGAACAATGTACTCTTACATACACAGAGAATTTCTGTTGCCCATGGACATGGGACCTACAGTGGATATATACTTGCAGATAAAAGTATGTACATGCTTATAGGCTATGTATATTCCTAGCAGGCAGTTGCCTATCTGATGGATGGTACTGTTGGTGGGGGCAAATATGCACCCACTGGTTAGTTATCTGCATGCTTTCATAGGTTCTACTGGAAGAAGATCTAGCAGTACAGGGCTGCAGAAGCCTGAGATCAGTACATCTGTAGAGGCTGATCACGATGGCATTGTGCACATGGAAAAGTCTGAGGACACAGTGCCACTGTCGACAATTCTAACAGGGGAGGAAACATTCCAATACCCCATCAGCTGATGGGACAATGGAGGCCAAGGATGGACTCCTTGTGCCATACATGCTTAGTCATTGACATCCTTTTCATGTGAGGTCCACATATGGTACACATGTGGCACAAATGCAGCTAGCATCTGAGGGCCACAAAACTTCTAAGTTGAACACAGATGTTGTATAAGAGAGAGACATATTGGTGCCTTTTGGTGCTCCAGGGCTCAATTAATCCATGATGTTTGATGTGCGCTGCCCTGGACATCCAACAACAGATGGTCAGGATTGCGATCCAAGTAAAGGTGGATGCAAATCAGACCATGTCAAAGGAGCTCAGTTAGATCCATGTTGTCTATGAATGCTTCCAATCATTGTAGGGAATGACAGTCCACATGGTAGCCTTTAATGTGTCCCTGTGGCTGTTTGCACATGGCAGGCATAGCTGAGGTAAGGGACAGTTGCACAGTGCAGGTGTGCATAGCTACTTTGTACAGGTGGCTGACTACACTCTAACCTTCATCCCTGGCTATGGGCATTCATTTGGAAATGGATGATACTTATTTGACTCCACCATGACCTTCACCCCTGGCTGTGAATGATCATACATACAAGGACATCTTTCAGCCATCTCAGCTGTAGGCACACTTTCCTTGGGCATGCCACTCAAGGTCACACAGTTTGATAGCAGAACAATCCTTAGTAGATGTTCCCCAACGACATGTACCCAGTCAAACAGACCATAGTGGAGGCCACCCACCTGCCAGTGCCACACAGCAGAACTGTGGTGACATTCCAACAAATGCATCCAAAGTGCTACTCCCTCCTCTCCACCACTTGCTTATGGACCTGACACTGTTGGGACAAATGATACACTCAACCAGGTTTCCATCCCTGGAAGCTCTACAACATCACCTAAGGGAAAGATCCTAGCCACAACCTCGCTAGCCATGTGCAAGCTTAAAAAGGTGCCATCCATTACTCTTCCAGCTATGCTAATGTTGATATTCCATGCCACTGTACACCATGCAAATGATGATGATTTTGCCTTGTCTGCTCTTCTGGTTAATGCGGGTATCATAATGTTTGATGCACAGCATGGCTAGTCATAGCCTGGGAGTGTAATTGCATACAACACTTTTGTTCTGTGTTTGTCTTGTCCTGGCCTATATCTGTGGACCAGACACTACCTCTTTGCCAATATCACAGCATATTATAGGTTCATAGGTTCATAGGTTCATACTAGGCTATCTGCCCGAGGGCATTTACAAGCCTAGCCCATCGTTTTGTGGCTTAGGCCACCCCTTTAGTATGGGGAACTATACCCATTATTTTTCTGTGCCTCTGTCGAGCAGTGACACTGAGGTAATCCCTGGGGTATATCTGCGATCTCCCATCCATTGGTCAAGATTTCTCTTGAACAAGGCCAGCGAGGTGCTCTGCCTCACATGTACCGGGATTTTGTTCCACAGCATAGGGAGTCTTTGGGTGATGAATCTATCCCTCCAGCACGTCCTATTAATAGCCGTGTCAAGGTTTAAGTCTCCCGCCCTTGTGGCTCTGATGGATCTAGATTTTTGAGGTGAAGCATATTCATCAAATCTGGGTTTGACATGGCCTTGTATGTTAGGCAAAGGTCACCTCTGAGCAAGCGTGGCGACTGAATAGAGCTGGAGTTCTTTCAGTCGGGCAGCATAGGACAGATTTTGAGACCCTTTATCCTTTTGGTGAGGAACTTTGTGGCCTCTCCAGCTGCTGCAAGTGTCGGGTCAGATACATTCCGAATGGGGCATTGTACTCAATCATTGGTCTGATGAGTGATGAGTAAAGGAGACTATGACCTCCCTTGATCTAGATGAGAATCCCTTCATGATAAGGTGGGCAATGTAGAAGGTCTTCCTAACTACTTTAGCTACATGGGTGTCGAATGACAGACTACTATCAACCTGGGTCCCCAGGTCCCTGATAACTTCTTCTGTGCTCAGTGGATTGCCACCTATTTGGTAGCTAGGGGTAACCTTGTTTTTCCCGAAGGGTATGACTATGCATTTTTGGCATTTAACTTTAGGCCGTGGCTCTGGCACCAGTTATCCGTTTCTGTGAGACCCTTCTGAAGGATATCTGTGTCAGATGTGTTTTCTACTATGGCGCCCAGTTTGCAGTCATCTGCAAACTTTGTCAGCCATAACCCTCCTGTGTTTGCTTGTACTTCGGAAAAGTAGATGCCAAACAAGAGTGGGCCCAGGACTGAGCCCTGTGGGACACCACTTGTGACAGGCTTTGAGTCTGACATGGCGCCAGCAGCTCTGACCCTGTGGGTTCTGTCACTCAGCCAGTTTGCAACCCATCTTGTGATGTATGGGTTGACACACATTTGCTTCATATGGGGGGCTTGCTATTGCCTCTTCTTCCTTCCACTCCACATCTAGCTCCTCCACCACTACTGGCACTGGTATCTCAGCCACTACTATGGTCTCCACTTATTGTAACTGTTTTCAGTAGCAGCATGTTGTGTAGCATGGTACCTAACCTATTCAAGAGTTTATATACTCTAATTTGGAAAAAATACTTTCTTCCACCCACAAAAAAAATAATAATGTTGACATGCCTCAGCAAGCTATTTCTTGTTCTCTTACTATGCAAAAGAAAATTAATTCCTTCTGTTGCTTGTAACATCCTTCATATTTCATATTTATAGGCCCTGATCAAATCATCTTGTCATATTCAATACTGAACTGAGTGCTATTTTAAGACAGCTAACCTTTTATCAAGACTGTATGACATCACAGAAGTAATTTCTTTAGTATAAAGCTTCTGGATTCACCCAAGTTTATTGATATTTTAATGCTGTAGATCATTTATTGTCTCACCTAGAGATTTAAAGTTTGAGCATATGGATAATATTTTCTGATTAATATCATATGGACATGAGCAGTTGTTAGAACCCAGAGATATATGTCTTTCATGTTCTACAACTGATGTCTATGTTAATATTTTGATCCCATTTAAACAGTAAATCCAAATAAGTCTGCATATTTACTCGCTCATCAACTGTAGTCAGTATATCAGATATTTTTGTATCATCTGTAAGATTTGCCATCGATAAATGATTCAGGGTCAGTACTATAGCCATGCATACCTTAAGCAGGAAATGACCCAAAACATACTCCTGAAGTGCATCCTTCTTGATGTCATGTGGTTCGGGTGCTGTAGTTATAATATGTATATATGATCAATCATGTAGCTACACATTTAGCCACAGAATAATATAAGGATTCATATTCCACAGTTTCAAAGATTTAAACAGATGAATATGGCATAGAACAAGCCTTAGTTAGCTACAAAAAAATATATATCTGTAGCTAAACTAGTGTATTGTGCTTCATAACAGAAGTGTAAAATGTGTAAGGTTTTAAATACACAATCTGCACTGGCAAAAACATGACAAGTAATATCCTTTGTCTGAAAACTGTTTTAATGAATGATTTTTTAAAATAGCCCTTTTCACAATATTTTCCTAAAATGGTTAAACCTGAATTTATGATGGCTTCCATATATAAGAAACATAAACATACTTCAGATTTAATATATATATATAGACACACACACACACACACACATATATATATATATATATATATATATATATATATACATAGGTATATATATATATATATATATATATATGTCTGTGTGTGTGTGTGTGTGTGTGTGTGTGTGTGTGTGTGTGTGTGTGTGTGTGTATATATATATATATATATATATATATATATATAGATTTATATCTATCTATCTATATATATATATATATATATATATATATATATATATATATATATATATATATGTGTATATATATATATATATATATATATATATATATATATAAAACAAAGGCAGATGCTATCTTTGATCTGATGTAGGAACAGTCCACTTAAATCACTTGGAGTAACAGCAGAATGTATGTTAGTTCTTACTTAATGAGTTAACTACCCATTCTCCACCATTACCTGAATAACCGAGTTGTAAGCTCTTATGGTTAGAGGTCTCATGTTCAGAAAAGAAACTAGCAAACATCTCCAGATTTTGTTTTGATCTGCAATGTCAGTGTTATTCTCTCTGAGAATAATGTTACTATTTTGCTCTCAAGCATAGCTCCTTATAAGTGTATATAATTATTTTATTATTGTACTGGGTACAATACTATACATATATCTTCTCTTTGTCTTTCTAGTCACAGAAAAACATGTGTTATATTTCTCTTTATAATTTTCAGTATTATCGATAGAGAAAAAGTTTATATTAATGAGCCAAAGCTGTTTCTTCCTTTTTTGTAGAAAGGTGCATTCATTTTCTTCTTCACTGTGGGATACCTTAGATTACTAGCTAGTGAATTTCAGTTTAATGATACATATTGCTGAATATGTTTGTTGATAACTACAAAAGCAATTCCAACAATTACTGACACCCTTAAACCATGTCTGTCTGCCAATCCTGTTGGGGCATAGCTCTCAACCTTCCATCTCCAAAATGAGGAACACTAGCCCTCATAATGTGGAACAAATGGGCAAAATGTGGAACGCATACTAATGGCTTACTAACAATTTCAACTAGGAAGGCCATAGGATGGTTAAAATATGCTGGTTTTACTTATAAAGAAGATCTTTTAATGAATTTATATTATTCATTTCTATTTACAATGGATTTCACTTAAAAAATTCCTAACACTGAATGTGTGACAGAGCCTTTCAATGTGGAACTTTGAGGAACATGAACTTTTTAAGACCCCAAATGAGGTACGTTCCTCGTAATGTGGTTCACTTGAGAGGTATGTTTGGGGCAATTCATTTTTATTAGATGCAAGGCTGGATTAACCATTAAGTAAAATAAGCACATGCTTAGGACATCAAAGGAAGGGGGGCACCACTGAAATTTTCTGTTGCTAGATTTACCATGGATCATATGGTTGAAAGCTGCAAATGGTGCAGCTGAACCAGGTTCCACAAAAAGCGGCTCCCACAATAAATGAAAAAATTACATACATATATTTACAATAATAAAAGTAACACTAAAATAGCAATAATACAGGTTAATGATATATATTAATCTTGGAAAACAAACATAATTTGAATCTGGTAACTGCCACATGGCCCACCAAGGATCATGTATGTGATCGTTCTTGTCTTGGTCATGTCAGCTGTCTCCTTCAGTCATCCATTGAGAGTGAGGGCAGTGCAGTATTGCCAGACATATGATAATAAGAAAACTTTTCAAATATAAATAAAGTGGAAGTATACAAAAATAAACATTATTTTCCATCTTACTGTAAGTTTTGTTACATTTCAAAAAAAAAAAATTATTTTACAGTTTATTATTGCTTATATTTTGAATTAGATATATATGGAGCACCAAAATCTTTTAAGTGCTTAGGGCCTCTAAAGCTCTTCATCTGCCCCTGATTAGATGCATAATCTGCTGTACAAAACCTCTGAGAAAGCTTTCGCCTCTCACCCAGATACAATCCTTGAACACTACTTGCCAATATACACATAATTCTAGCTTCCAAATGCTCGTCTGGTCCTAGTGATCTTAGCCCTTATGCTGGAAGTGATTAACTCATTAACACCTATATACTGTGGAATGTCACACTTCTTACAGCCTACATACATCCTTGCATTCTAGAGCATTTTCTGAAAAATCAATTTAAAAAAGCATGCAATGATCATGGATTCTGTACTGCAGAACATCACAGATTAACAATATTATTTCATTTTATTAATAACTCATTGCCCTTTCTAATACTGCCTATTATTATCTGGTATGTGACTTAGTTAAAGAAGTCAGACCCAAGAAAGGTATGGCAACCATAAGGAGCATGATAAATGTGTTAAATAATGATAAATAAAAGTATACAAAAATGTGCTATAGGGTTGTATGAGTTAATACTGCATATACACTTTTTTCCATCTAGGTGGAAAAATTAATGTTCATTTCTAGCAAAAAAATGACATGTATAATGCAAACATGAATTCTGCATGTTGGCATGCTGTACGTTATGTGCTTCAGTAAAAGCTCACAGCTGTTACATTCTGTTTACTGGGGTCTCAGTCTAGTACATTCAATAGAGGACCACAATCTCTAAAATGTAAACAAGGTGTTGACTGAAGCTAGGAATTTAGTGTAGTTGCTTCCCCTAACCAGAATTATATTACTTTGAGGATCACAAGTTTTAGATCCCTGTATTAGAATATTAACATCAATAATTTATTTATTTATGTATGTATGTATGTATATATATATATATATATATATATATATATATATATATATATATATACGTATGTATTTATTTATTTATTTGACATTTGTTGACTGGGATAGTCTGACTAAGCTAATGCCCTTTTTCAACAGATGCCGGGAGGAGAAAAGCTCCTCAGTACAACTAAGTAAGAAAATTTACAAGATTGAAATAAAATACAGTAAATTATATACAATAAAATAATTAAACAAATGTCCATAGCAGTACAAGTAAGAGAAAACAGCAACAGAGACATTTAAACTAAGTAGTAAGTATAGGATTAAGTAATAACTAAAAACTGGAAAAAACACATTAGGATTGTAATCAGTGGACAACTGTACAGTTCAAAGCAGTTTGCTTTATAAGCTATAGTGGGTGTAGATATTTAATATAAAAAACAAATTGCAATTAGGATGCAGGTAGCATGGTTCCCGAACTAGGAAGTGAAGGAGCACGGAGAGTAGTAGATGACTGTCTTGTCATAATAAGGAAGTTATTGGTTTTGATAAGAGAATGAGGGGGAAGGGAGGAATAATAAGGAAAGGGAGGAATGCAGAAAGTAATGAAGGAGAAAGGAATGGGTTCGAGTGGGATGACTGCAGTGACGGGTCCAGGTGCTGTTTAGGTGAGTTTTGAGAGTTTTCTTGAATTCATGGATATGGGTAATATTGCTGAGGTTCATTGGAAGCTTGTTCCTTGAAAGAACGGGAAAGCAGCTGTAGAGATTCTGTCCAATAGATTTTTCAGATTTGTAAATCTGTAAGAAACATTGGTCTAAGCTTCTGAGTGATCAAGGGGGGTTATAGAGGGAGACAAGTAAGGAGATGTTTGGGCAGGAGGAGGGCTTGTTCAGGATAGAATGGATGATGGAAAGTTGAGTAAATAAGAGTTGGTTAGTAAACTCTAGCCAGCTGAGTGTCCAGAAAGTGTGACAGTGGTGTGATTCAGAAAGCAGATTAACTGCAAATCTAGCAACGTTTTTGTAGGTAGTTTCAAGGATGGAAAGTAGTGAGGACTGTAAGTTAGTTAAAATTTGCGAGCTGTAGAAGATGTTAGGGAGAAGGTATGCTTGGGCAAATGAGATTCTGGAGTCAGGTGTAAGGAATCATTTCTATACAGTAGGCCAAGCTTTTGGGGGGTAATCTTGATACAGTAAAGTACATGGAGGTTAAATTTACGTTGGTTGTCTATAATTGCTCCAAGGAACGTAGAGTGGATTTCAGCTATGGTAGTAGCATTGCAAAAGGAAGAGATGGTGAATGAGGATTTTAGATGGTACAGGGATTTTGGGAGGATGAGGAGAAGTTTTGTCATTTTAGGGTTAAATATAAGTTGGTTGTTAGTAAGCCATGTTTCAGTGAGGATGAAATCAGCTGGACGTATAAGTGAATTTAAGTACACTTTTATTTGCTCTTTTGCATATAGTACTGTATTTAATTTATTTGTTTTTCACTGAATATTAACTCAACTGAAGTTGTGACTGTCTCTCTACAGAGTACTTTTTAGAATTTCTGTGTAGCCATTGATAGTAGTGGGGGGTAGTTTCACCTCATCACTGACATTCTGCACTGACATTCTGTCTTGCCTTATATAAGTGGTACATTTTGAGTTATCTCTGCTTAATATTTGAGCTTTGGCCGGCTAACATCTACCTGAAATCAACTGGACGTATAAGTAAATTTAAGTACACTTTTATCTGCACTTTTGCATATAGTACTGTATTTAATTTATTTATTTGTGTTTTTCACTGAATATTAACTCAACTAAAGTTGTGGCTGTCTCTCTACAGAGTACTTTTTAGAATTTCTGTGTAGCCATTGATAGCAGTGGGGGTAGTTTCACCTCATCACTGACATTCTATCTTGCCTTATATAAGTGGTACATTTTGAGTTATATCTGCTTAATATCAGAGCTTTGGTCAGCTAACATCTACCTGAAATCAGCTGGATGTATAAGTGAATTTAAGTACACTTTTATCTGCTCTTTTGCATATAGTACTGTATTTAATTTATTTACTTGTGTTTTTCACTGAACATTAACTCAACTGAAGTTGTGTCTGTCTCTCTACAAAGTACTTTTTTAGAATTTCTGTGTAGCCATTGATAGCAGTGGGGGTAGTTTCACCTCATCACTGACATTCTGTCTTGCCTTATATAAGTGGTACATTTTGAGTTATCTCTGCTTAATATCAGAACTTTGGCTAGCTAACATCTACCTGAAATCAACTGGATGTATAAGTGAATTTAAGTACACTTTTATTTGCTCTTTTGCATATAGTACTGTATTTAATTTATTTATTTGTGTTTTTCACTGAATATTAACTCAACTGAAGTTGTGGCTGTCTCTCTACAGAGTACTTTTTAGAATTTCTGTGTAGCCATTGATAGCAGTGGCGGGGGAGTTTCACCTCATCACTGACATTCTGTCTTGCCTTATATAAGTGGTACATTTTGAGTTATCTCTGCTTAATATCAGAGGTTTGGCCGGCTAACATCTACCTGAAATCAACTGGACGTATAAGTAAATTTAAGTACACTTTTATCTGCTCTTTTGCATATAGTACTGTATTTAATTTATTTACTTGTCTTTTTCACTGAACATTAACTCAACTGAAGTTGTGGCTGTCTCTCTACAGAGTACTTTTTAGAATTTCTGTGTAGCCATTGATAGTAGTGGGGGTAGTTTTACCTCATCACTGACATTCTGTCTTGCCTTATATAAGTGGTACATTTTGAATTATCTCTGCTTAATATTAGAGCTTTGGCCGGCTAACATCTACCTGAAATCAACTGGATGTATAAGTAAATTTAAGTACACTTTTATCTGCTCTTTTGCATATAGTACTGTATTTAATTTATTTACTTGTGTTTTTCACTGAATATTAACTCAACTGAAGTTGTGGCTGTCTCTCTACAGAGTACTTTTTAGAATTTCTGTGTAGCCATTGATAGTAGTGGGGGTAGTTTTACCTCATCACTGACATTCTGTCTTGCCTTATATAAGTGGTACATTTTGAGTTATCTCTGCTTAATATTAGAGCTTTGGCCGGCTAACATCTACCTGAAATCAACTGGACGTATAAGTAAATTTAAGTACACTTTTATCTGCACTTTTGCATATAGTACTGTATTTAATTTATTTATTTGTGTTTTTCACTGAATATTAACTCAACTAAAGTTGTGGCTGTCTCTCTACAGAGTACTTTTTAGAATTTCTGTGTAGCCATTGATAGCAGTGGGGGGTAGTTTCACCTCATCACTGACATTCCATCTTGCCTTATATAAGTGGTACATTTTGAGTTATATCTGCTTAATATCAGAGCTTTGGTCGGCTAACATCTACCTGAAATCAGCTGGACGTATAAGTGAATTTAAGTACACTTTTATCTGCCCTTTTGTATATAGTACTGTATTTAATTTATTTACTTGTGTTTTTCACTGAACATTAACTCAACTGAAGTTGTGGCTGTCTCTCTACAGAGTACTTTTTAGAATTTCTGTGTAGCCATTGATAGCAGTGGGAGGTAGTTTCACCTCATCACTGAAATTCTGTCTTGCCTTATATAAGTGGTACATTTTGAGTTATCTCTGCTTAATATCAGAACTTTGGCCAGCTAACATCTACTGGATGTATAAGTGAATTTAAGTACACTTTTATCTGCTCTTTTGCATATAGTACTGTATTTAATTTATTTATTTGTGTTTTTCACTGAATATTAACTCAACTGAAGTTGTGGCTGTCTCTTTACAGAGTACTTTTTAGAATTTCTGTGTAGCCATTGATATCAGTGGGGGTAGTTTTACCTCATCACTGACATTCTGTCTTGCCTTATATAAGTGGTACATTTTGAGTTATCTCTGCTTAATATTAGAGTTTTGGCCGGCTAACATCTACCTGAAATCAACTGGACGTATAAGTAAATTTAAGTACACTTTTATCTGCTCTTTTGCATATAGTACTGTATTTAATTTATTTACTTGTCTTTTTCACTGAACATTAACTCAACTGAAGTTGTGGCTGTCTCTCTACAGAGTACTTTTTAGAATTTCTGTGTAGCCATTGATAGTAGTGGGGGTAGTTTTACCTCATCACTGACATTCTGTCTTGCCTTATATAAGTGGTACATTTTGAATTATCTCTGCTTAATATTAGAGCTTTGGCCGGCTAACATCTGCCTGAAATCAACTGGACGTATAAGTAAATTTAAGTACACTTTTATCTGCTCTTTTGCATATAGTACTGTATTTAATTTATTTACTTGTGTTTTTCACTGAACATTAACTCAACTGAAGTTGTGGCTGTCTCTCTACAGAGTACTTTTTAGAATTTCTGTGTAGCCATTGATAGTAGTGGGGGTAGTTTTACCTCATCACTGACATTCTGTCTTGCCTTATATAAGTGGTACATTTTGAGTTATCTCTGCTTAATATTAGAGCTTTGGCTGGCTAACATCTACCTGAAATCAACTGGACGTATAAGTAAATTTAAGTACACTTTTATCTGCACTTTTGCATATAGTACTGTATTTAATTTATTTATTTGTGTTTTTCACTGAATATTAACTCAACTAAAGTTGTGGCTGTCTCTCTACAGAGTACTTTTTAGAATTTCTATGTAGCCATTGATAGCAGTGGGGGGTAGATTCATCTCATCACTGACATTCCATCTTGCCTTATATAAGAGGTACATTTTGAGCTATCTCTGCTTAATATCAGAGCTTTGGTCGGCTAACATCTACCTGAAATCAGCTGGACGTATAAGTGAATTTAAGTACACTTTTATCTGCTCTTTTGTATATAGTACTGTATTTAATTTATTTACTTGTGTTTTCACTGAATATTAACTCAACTGAAGTTGTGGCTGTCTCTCTACAGAGTACTTTTTAGAATTTCTGTGTAGCCATTGATAGCAGTGGGAGGTAGTTTCACCTCATCACTGACATTCTGTCTTGCCTTATATAAGTGGTACATTTTGAGTTATCTCTGCTTAATATCAGAGCTTTGGCCAGCTAACATCTACTGGACGTATAAGTGAATTTAAGTACACTTTTATCTGCTCTTTTGCATATAGTACTGTATTTAATTTATTTATTTGTGTTTTCACTGAATATTAACTCAATTGAAGTTGTGGCTGTCTCTCTACAGAGTACTTTTTAGAATTTCTGTGTAGCCATTGATAGCAGTGGGGGTAGTTTTACCTCATCACTGGCATTCTGTCTTGCCTTATATAAGTGGTACATTTTGAGTTATCTCTGCTTAATATTAGAGTTTTGGCCGGCTAACATCTACCTGAAATCAGCTGGACGTATAAGTGAATTTATGTATACTTTTATCTGCTCTTTTGCATATAGTACTGTATTTAATGTATTTATTTGTGTTTTTCACTGAATATTAACTCAACTGAAGTTGTGGCTGTCTCTCTACAGTCAGTTCCCCACCCACCCTCCCTGTTCTTTTTTGGTGTTAATATTGGTGGCTTTGAAATTGCCCGCCCCTCTTGTAGATTTGTATTGGATACTCCTTCTGGGCCCATCTCATTTGCTCATTCAAATGAGTGCAGTGACATCATATTCTGATTTGAGGCACTCCTACTGTGTACAAAGAGAGCACTTGGGAAGGACAACCCCTGTAGCCTCTTAATCCTACTCTGTTCCCTCCCTCAAAAAAAATGCATTTTATTCAGCTGCTCTTACTGTGACTGTCTTAGTTGCTCTTCTGTGTGCTGTTATCTGTTCAGTCACTCTTATGTGCTATCTGTTCAGTCGCTCTTACTCTGCACTTACTACTGCTTGTTAGTAGCCTTCTAATTTACTGCCTTCTGTACTTGTTTTTTAGTCATTTGTTAATTTAATTGCATTTATTTGAACTGTATTTGCCGTAGTGTTGCTACACACTCGGGTGTGCGGGCCTGCAATACAATTTGAATTGGATTTACTGCTGTTTTAGCTGCTTTTCTGTAACAAAAAAAAAATTCTAAGCTTGTTTCCTGTCTTTCCTGTAACTAGTCAAGTCCAGATACAGACTTGCTGTATCCAGGACTGTTGGTAAGCTTCTGAGCCCCCCAAGCGTTACTGTGTTGGAGGGAAGACTTCTAGCTTATCAGTGGGAGTGGTAAGCACTATGTAGCCTATCTACCATGGGAAGAGTGAGTTTTGGCCCTGAAACTGTAGTTCATTGGCCGTTTGGGCAGTTTTTCCATCTCTTTCTACTTTCTAGTTAAAGGCCAGTTTTGCATTTGGTCCCCGCCTTTCCTATAACTAGTGTAGTCCAGGTACATATTTTCTGTATCCAGGACTGTTAGTACGCATCTGAGCTACCCAAGCCCTTCTGTGTTGAAGAGAAGCTTTCTAGCTTATCAGTGGGAGTGGTAAGCACTATGTAACCTGTCTACCACAGGAAGAGTGGTTTGTGGCCCAGAAATGATCATTTATTGGCCGTTTGGGAAGTTTTTCCATCTCTTTCAACCTTCTGATTTAAAAGCCTGTGTTTGCACATGTTTCCTGCCTTTCTTGTTACTAGTCTAGTCCAGGTACAGATTTGCTGTATCCAGGACTCTTTGTAAGCTTCTGAGCCCCCCAAGCCTTTCTGTGTTGGAGGGAAGCCTTCTAGCTTATCAGTGGGAGTGGTAAGCACTAGGTAGCCTATCCACCATGGGAAGAGTGAGTTTTGGCCCAGAAATTGTAGTTTATTTGGTCGTTTGGGCAGTTTTCCATCTCTTTCAACTTGCTGGCTTAAAAGCCGATGTTTGTACTTGTTCCCGCCTTTCCTATAACTAGTCTAGTCCAGTTACAGATTTGCTTTCTGTGTTGGTGGGAAGCCTTCTAGCTTATCAGTAGGAGTGGTAAGCATTAGGTAGCCTATCTACCACAAGAGGAGTGGTTCCTGTCCCAGAAATTGTAGCTATTGGCTGTTTGGGCAGTTTTTTTTCCATCTCTTTCAAAGTTCTGGTTTAAAAGCTGCACTTGTGCTTGTTTCCCACCTTTTCTGTAACTAGCCTAGTCCAGATACAGAGTTGCTGTATCCAGAACTGTTGGTAAGCTTCTTAGCCCCGCAAGCCTTTCTGTGTTGGAGGAAAGGCTTCTTATCAGTGGGAGTGGTAAGCACTAGATAGCCTGTCGGGTCTACTGCTTTTCACTGAATACCACGTATTCGAAAAAGAGCAATAGACTGCTCAGTTACGCGAAAGTGCACTTATTTGAAAGTGCACTTTCGCGAACTCAGCTTCTGTGAACGGATCACACCACAGTGGAGGACAGCAGTAAAACATGCTATGTCCTCCACTGTGTTGCGGTAGTTACAGACCTTAGGGTTAGGGCACGGGTCATGGTAAGGGGATAGCCCTACTAGCGATCCCCTTACCATGACCCATGCCCTAAACCTAAGGTCCGTGACTACCACACCACAGTGGAGGACAGGCTATCCTCCACTGTGATGTGGTACTCACTGACCTTAGGGTTAGGGCGCAGGTCATCATAAGGGGATAGCACTACTAGCTATCCCCTTACCATGACCCGTGCCCTAACCCTAAGGTCCATAACTACTGCACTGAAATCAGTAGCAGCCCGTTCGCTGAAGTGGGTTTCGCGAAAGTGCACTTTCAATTAAGTGCACTTTCGCGTAACCCAGGGTCTACTGTGTGAGTTCGAAGAAGTGTATTTTTGAACTTATACAGTAGACCCAGCCTGTCTAACATGAGAGGAGAGGTTCTTGGCCCAGAAATTGTAGTTTATTACTATTCAGACATGACCAAAGGGCAACTTCAGGTGCACTCTCCAGTCCAGCTGGTGAATCTGGGTATCCTGAGGCAATGTTACAACTGCATCATGTACACAGACAACCCTCTCTTCCTACTACAAAACACTAACATATGCGAGAGATGCAATTATACAGCCAAACTGGAAGCTAAGCTGTCTCCACCCAAGACTGGAACAGACAGTCAAGAGGAGAAGGTTATCACATGCATCACAACTCCAGCCGCACACAGACCTACTAAAACAGCACTGGCAAAAAATACACATAAATACACAAAATCATACTCGGAGGCTCTAAATAAAAACCTGCAAAAGCATCAGAGACCTCCGAAGCAGACACCTAAACAACCTGCACTTCCCGTCACAAACCAGAAAACACATAAAAGAGAAAATCAGTGTGCCGCACAATCACAGCCCTTAAGGCGAAATAACATACCTAACACAGTAGTAATAGGTGACTCTATAGTCAGGCACACTGACGTCCCACTCACTAGGCTGGACAAGCAGAAGGTTACTGTTAGCTGCCTGTCAGGAGCCAGAATCCGCCACATAACACAAGCACTCAGGTCACTCCAGAACAAGTACAAATATGACTCTATCAATGTTCATGCTGGTGTGAATGACCTGAGATGTACCTCCCTGGACTACATGAAAAAAGACATGGAAGAGCTCTCTGATCATGTAGCCCAGGCTGGTATGACCCTGACCCTGAGTAGTATCCTGCCCTCACCAAGAATGATACCTCAGTATAAAGAAAAAAATGGTCAATTTCAACAATCGGCTAAGCTTCTGGTGTCATTCAAAGGGGATCCAGATCCTGGGATGACATGCTCGACAAGCCGCGTTGCTTCGCAAGAGATGACTTGCACCTGTCACCCCTAGGCTTTCAAATACTGGCCAAGGCTCTTGCTGCCCCCATAGTGCCTTTTTTAGGCAAGGCTCAAAAGTCAACCCACCTCCGTAAACAGCACAATTAACAAAAAACTGAGGGTTATGCTACTCAACGCCAGGAGTTTAAATCTCAAAATGCACACGCTCAAAGCACTCCCCACTATGGAGAACGTCGACATCTGTGCAGTAACTGAAACCAGGTTCAAGGCTCCAGGGAGCACCCCAGCACTACCGGGCTACAACTCATACCACACGTTTTGGCCACAGAACACGGACCGAAACACAAAAGGAGGGGGTGTATCCATATTCATCAAAGATACCTACACCTCCAGGTTAGTAGCGCAGCATGATACCTCTGAGATCATCCATGTGCAACTAACATCGGGTAAATCTGCAGTGCAAATTGTGACCTGCTACAGATCACCCTCCATGACCCAGGACCACCACTCCACCTTTCTGGCGACAATGGAAAACATGAAGGTCCTACTGAACACCCTGATACTGGGCGATTTCAATTACCCTACCATTCACTGGGAAAACTACTTGAGTACAAATTCCCAGGCCCAGCGCTTCCTGGAATTCATCAACTCAAATGCCCTGGATCAGCTGGTAAACTCCCCTACCAGATGTGAAAACATATTGGACATGGTCATCACCAACATGGGCGACAGATGTTCCGCACCGGAGGTCAACCCGTCACTGGTTAGATCAGACCATAAACTAATCACTCTGGATGTCCACACCCCACCACCACCCCCAACTAAGGAAACTACAGTAAAAAACTTTTCTAAAGCAAACTTCACCTTACTTAAGACAGAGATGGTAAGTTTCATAGCCCCCATGCTAAAGGATAATGCTGCCCAAGATGCAGAAACCTTTACAAATGCACTCTATGAGCACCAACAAGAATGCATGGATCGTGTTATCCCTAGCAAAATCAAGACTCACTCCTATAAGAGAAGGAAACCAGTTTGGTGGACCATGCAATAAACAGGCTATACAATAGAAGGAGGAAACTAGTTCAGAAAAAAAGCAAATCCCAAGAAGGAAAGACATCCCTGATCAGTATCAGTAAGAAACTAAGGTCCCCCATGAAATCATCCAAGGCTAACTTTGAAAGAAAAATAGCCAAGGATTCATAAGATAACCACAAATCCTTCTTTAGCTATGTTAAGAATCTAAGTGGCAACTCACAGATATGCACTAAACTAGTGCAAAATAGCACAAAATATACTGAACCTACTGATATTGCCAACATTCTGGCAGATAGATTCAGTGCAAACTTCACCCCCTCTTACCTCCAAAAGGGCCCACAACAATACTGGAAAAGTGTAGTGTCCCAAAAATCACAGATGCACAGGTGAAAACAGCCCTTTCAAAAGCCAAAAATACAGCGTCAATGGGACTAGATGGTGTCCCAGGCTGCATCTTGCACAAACTACAGAATGAACTAACCCATCACCTAAACACGCTGTTCAACCTTAGCCTCTTCACAGGCTATGTGCCCATAGAATGGTGCACAGCAACGGTTATTCCTCTCCACAAAGGAGGGGCCACAACTGACCCTGGTAACTATCACCCCATAAGCCTGACTAGCTTGGTCTCCAAGGCTATGGAGCGCATCATCATGGAACTCATTAACAAAGACATTGGGAACCTCCAAATACTTGACCGGACCCAGTTTGGCTTTGTTAAGGGCAGATCATGCCTACTAAACCTGGTTGACTTCTTCAAGACAGTCACCAAGGCCATAGACGAGGGAAAGGTGGTTCACACAGCCTACCTTGACCTCGCCAAGGCTTTCAACACCATTCCCCACTCGGGTATTACAGAAAAACTCACCAGCCTGAACATAAACCCCTACGTCATGAGATGGGTTGCAAATTGGCTGACAGAACTCACACGGTAAGAATAGTGGGCTCCAGGTCAGACTCTAAACCAGTCACAAGTGGTGTCCCACAAGGCTCGGTCCTGGAACCCCTACTGTTCGGCATATACTTCTCAGAAGTACAGGCAAGCACAGGAGGACTATGGCTATCCAAGTTCACCGATGACTGCAAACTGGGAGCCATAATTGACTCTCCGGCTGACACGGACAGCCTCCAAAAGGGCCTTACTGAGACAGATGCCTAGTGTCAAAGTCATGGCCTCAAGCTAAATGCCAAAAAATGCATAGTCATCCCATTTGGGGAAAACAAAACACCCACAAATTACCACATAGGTGGCAGCCCCCTTATTGCAGAAGAGGTAATAAGAGATCTGGGGACCCAGGTAGATAGTAATCTCTCCTTTGACAATCATATTGCCAAAGTAGTTAGGAAAGTCTTCTATGTGACCCATCTAATTACTAAAGGGTTTGCATCTAGAAATAAAGAGGTTATAGTGCCCCTCTACTCATCACTCATCAGACCCATCATAGAGTACAATGCCCCATTTGGGATGTATCTCACAAGACACTTCCAACAACTGGAAAGACCACAAAAGTACCTCACCACGAGGATTACTGGTCTCAAACATATGTCCTACGCAGCTCGACTGAAAAAACTCCGGCTGTACTCAGTGGCATATCGATTACTCAGAGGTGATCTCTGCCTGACTTACAAAGCCATGTCCAACTCAGAATTGATGGACATGCTCCACCTAAAGAAATCCAAGTCAGTACGAGCCACGCGCTCTAGTGAGCTAATCCTCGCCACAACAATAAATAGAACATGCTGGAGAGATAGATTCCTGTCACAGAGACTCCCCATGCTTTGGAACAAAATTCCAGATTACATCAGGCAGAGCCCCTCACTAACACTCTACCCCTGGGATCACTTCATTGGCTCTGCTTGACAGAGGTTCAGTTAATTAATCAATGGGGCGGCGAAAGCCGACACACTCTGGCTAGGCTTATAAATGACCTCGGACAGATAGCCTAGTACCTACCTACCTACCTACCTATGAATCTATAAAGATGTTTGTGTCAGGGTGAGTAGGTTAGAGGGGTTGTCAGCAATGGAGATGATTGTGAAATTGTCTGCGTACTTTATGAAGGATGACTGAGGACTATCCAACAATGGTATAGAACTTCGCTTTTGTGAGGTATATATAGAAACACTTCCACATGTTCTTTATTCTTTGAAATTATGATAGACATCATAATCTGTTCAATAAGTTGTAAAAGGTAGAAGATGAACATTGAACTATGTTTCCTTGAATACCTTTTTTCTCCAGAAAATAAGGTCTCTAAATTATTGACATTTTTATTTAAGCATCTAGAATTAAAATCTTTTTACTATTTGACATGATAAATAAATTAATAGTTCCTCTAGAATATTTTTGACTTTTTCCTAATTTTGATCATAAAGCCTTGTTGCCTATATGGCCAAGATGATTTTCTATCTTGAGAAGTAATGCTTTTTACCAGCAAAATTCTCCTAGAAGTATATCTTGTTGTTTTTATACCTTACGGCATGATTTTGAATATTACTGTTTAAACCACTTGCTGTTTTAATAACATCTAAAAAATGATGGGGGGAAGAATATCTAACAAGGATACTTGGATACTATGATTTTTACAAAAAGTGACAATTTCAAAGATGTACTTTAAAACAACACCAAAAAAGTATTTCCAATATCAGAGTGACAAGCAACTAGAACCCTATTTAGTTTCCTAATTGGTTCCTTTCCATCTGACATTTATAGTCACATACGCTACTAATGGTGACAATAAACCTGCTGATCCTTGGTAAAACTTCCTTATCATAGAGTCACCAGTGACCAACATGTGGCCCTTAACAACCATTCTGGCCAAAATTTGTTGCAGCAGACTGGTTTATAAGTTCCAAAAGAGATTGCTGATTTAGATTGCTAACAGAATATATCTTGGTCATAAGCATCTCCTGACTCAGACCTAGGCTCATGTGAACTAAAGGTATGTTCTGCTCTTTCACTTCCTATTGTCCTGGTGCATTTCCTTTTTTCCCCATTGTAGATGTAAAACGATGCAAAATGAGAGAGATGTAGATCACTGGCTGACTACAAAACTTAACCTGTGCGTTTTTTTAGTTATATCTTTCTTACAGAGGCATTTTTTGTTTGTTTGCACTCTTCTTGTTTTCATTCAAAAATCATGAACAAACCTTGAAGGGTAAGTGGTATTACTACTTGAGTTAAGTACTGTGTTACACATGTTTACAATGCACTCTTTTTCACTGCCACAATCTGTGATGTTGTTATTAGCAATACTGAAATTCTGATTTGCCACTTCAGCCAAAGCATCCCCACTAGAAGCCGGACTACTGTTCTCAGCTAGCTATTTAGCAGTTCTACCACAGTTATATTTTACACCCACATAACCTCACTCTACCTACACTGTGATGTCATTATACTATAGATGTAGTTTAACAAGTTCATACAACTTTAAGCAATACTGGCATTTGTGAAATCTATCCTTTTCTCTTGGTTTATGTACTTTTATATTCTTAGTTATGTGCATCTTTGTATTTTATTCACTATCACTTCACATTTTTGTTATCTTATGTACTCTGTATGAGCACTCATATTATTGATCTCAGCCTTTCTCTGAACATTTTCAGAATTAATCAGTGCTCTACCCCAGTTAAATGCAACAGATAAATAAACTAATAAAACAATGAACTGTCCAGGATAAATTTCACAGAAACAAGTTTAATAAAACACTCTAGCGCATATAAATAAAATAAGTTATTTCTGATTTTCTGTGGGAACATAAATGATAAGCATAGATGCATATTTTTTCGACAGAAAGCAAAATTAGCTAGTCTTGCTTGGGAGATCTTGTTGACCACATTTATGAAGGTTTGTTGTTTGATTTTTTGCATTGCATAATTTTTTTAACTTAGAATAGCTAGATCCAGTGTTTTTCTCAGTAAGAGACAGTTAAGGTATTTGTCTAGCTTATTCACAGTTTTTTTTTCTTTAAATGTTGTGCATTGTATAACTGACTATTATTTTTATATTCTTTGTGCTTTGCCTTGCCTTCTGCATATTTACTGTGTAAAAGCACTGTCTATGTTTCTTTATTGTTTAAGTCAAGTTTTATTCATTCACTTTTATCATTTTGTGTATGGTATTTATTATTTATTTAAACATTATTATTTATTATCTGAGAAGATATTATCATTTAGCACTGTAGGTTAGCAAAGCTGATATCTAACTCTAAGTACCTAGATTACTTGATCGTACTACCACTGAGCCAACATTTTTATAATTTATATCTTTGGATAAATCAAGAGTAGCCAGATAATTAATGTGTTTATTCCCTAGCTGTGTCTAGAATAGAAGCAGTACTACCATGCCAAGCAGAAGGCTTTGGAGATCTGGAGAATTCTGCCAGCCTTCCCTGGAATTGTGTGGGTGTGTGTATGTGTGTGTGTGAGTGTGTGTGTGTGTGTGTGTGTGTGTGTGTGTGTGTGTTACAATAATAATTTATCTGAAAAGCAATTACCACAGATGAAGGTCACTAAAAGACACTTTTGTTCACAGAGAGAATGATAAGAGTGGGCTTGGGGTGCTAAGCCAAAGACTTATGTCTGTAAGTGGTCAGTGTGTAGTCATAGACTGAGTGTAGAAATTGGAAGCCCCTACTCTAAGGCAGCAGTGCATATTCCCTTCATGCACTTGGTGCCAGTTTACATTTGGTGAACTGTCTATTGAATCAGATTTGCTGCACTTTTTTAATGTATTGGGTACCAGAGGTATGGCTTGGCAGACCATCCCTCTGGTAGCTATCAGACCTAATTTTGGGAGTGGACAGCAAACAAATTCTATAGCCCTAGTTCTTCACACAGCTCTCTGATACACTGGTTGGCAGTAGTGGGGTTCAAATCCCTCTTATCTCAGGTTGTTCTTTAACTTTGGTGAGGAGTGGTGCACTCCATCACAGAAGCTATAAATGTTTAGAAAATTAAACTGCTGTAGACTTTGGAATGATTCCATAAGGCAAACATGGGACAATAGTCATTCAGACAATCTGAAATAATTCCTGCTGCTTTGATATTATATGGGTGAGGAAAGAAAATACTTTCCTGCATAATATATCTCCAAACTTATTTGTCTGTTCCTCTGGAAAGGTATATAAACTTGTTAGGCCAGGAATGTTGATAACATCATGAGAAACCATACTATCATATGGTTTCAGTCAACATTCATATGCCTAAGTAGGATGCTTTCTGACTTTATATTACTTGTCAGATACTTAATAGTCATATCATTTACAGACTTTAGCTGATCAGAAGGAATGTGATACAACAACCTTTATACTTTTTGCACTTCTAACAGGACACAGGACAGTAATCCACTTCTAACAGGACAAAGGAAATTAAACCACCATGAAAAACTTCTCCAAAGCTAATTTTGGGATCCTAAAAACAGAGGTGGCTAATTTCACGGCACCCATGCAAATGGAGAATAGTTGCATGACTGCAAAATCATACACCAATGCACTGTACGACATGTACACAAATGCATGAATCTCGCCATAACCAATAGAACCAAGACACTCTCCTCCAAAAAAAAGCAAGCCAATCTGGTGGTCCCCTGCCATAAACAAACTTTACAACAGGAGGAGGAAACTGATGCAGAATAAGGTGAAGTCCCAAGAATGGAAAAACTCCCTTATCTGCCTCAACAAAACGTTGAGATCCCTCACCAAATCCTCTAAAGCTAGGTATGAAAAGAGAATTGCAGCAGATGGTAAAGACAACCAGAAGCCTTCTATAGTTATATAAAGAATCTCCACAGCAATACCCAGATTTGGTCTGAGCTACCGCACAATGGTACCTCCTATACTGAGCCAACAGATATTGCCAGTATACTGTCCGACAGATTCAGTGCCAACTTTATTCCCCTCTCCCTCCAAAGGACCAATCACAATACCAGTAGATTGCCAGGCACCCAGTATTACTGCTGCACAGGTTAAAACAGCACTGTCCAAGGCCATGTACAGCTTCTATGGGACCTGACAATATCTCTGGTTGTGTTCTACATGAACTACAGAGTGAACTGGCACCTCACCTATGTGCCCTGTTCAATCACAGCCTCACCTCAGGCTTTGTCCCTGCTGAATGGCACACTACTACAGTCATCCCTCGCTACAAAGGAGGAGCGACTACAGATCCTGGGAACTATTGCCCCATTAGCCTGATGAGTCTGATATGCAAAGCTATGGAACACATCATCATGGACCTAATAAACAAGGATATAGGGAATCTCCAAGCTCTGGATCCCACAATGTTTGGTTTTGTGAAGGGTAGATCATGCCTGCTCAACTTATACTTCTCTGAAGTCCAGGCCAACATGAAGGGACTCTGGCTGCCAAAGTTTGCAGACAATTGCAAGTTGGGAGCTATTATTAACTCCCCAAGTGATGCTGACATCCTACAGAATGGCCTCACTGTGACCAACAACTGGTGTTAGAACCATGGCATTAAGCTCAATGCCAAAAAATGTGTCATCATCACCTTTGGGAAAAACCCGGTTCCCATGAATTACCACATTGATGGTAGTCCACTGAACACAGAAGGCATTATAAGAGATCTGGGAACACAGGTTGACAGCAACCTCTTTTTTGATCACCACATTGCCACTGTGGTCAGAACGTCCTTCTATGTGGCACATCTTATTATTAAGGGTTTTGCATCCAGGAAGAAAGAAGTCATTGTCTCCCACTACTCTTCCCTCATTAGGCCAATTATCGAGTACAATGCCCATTTGGCATGTGCCTCACTAGACACCTGCAACAACTGGAGAGGCCACAAAAGTACCTCACAAAGAGGATCCTAGGCCTTAAACACTTGTCCTATATGGACAGACTCAAAAAACTCCAACTAGGCTCTGTCTCATATCACCTACTTAGAGGCGATCTCTGCTTAACTTACAAAGCCATGTCTGACCCAGCACTGTTAGAAATGCTACATCTAAAGAAATCCTAATCCCTCCACACCACACACTCCAGAGACCTCAACCTCATTACCACAATTAACAGAACATGCTGGAGGGACAGGTTCATAACCCAGAGACTGCCCATGCTATGGAATAGACTTCCCATACATGTCAAGCAGAGCACCTTGCTGACCCTCTTCAAGAGAAATCTTGATGAGTGGATGGGAAACAGAAAATTCACCCCGGGAATAACACCAGTGGCTCTACTCGACAGAGGCACTGGGAACTAAGGTCAGGTGGCACTATGCCAGGGTAATCCTATGGCTAGGCTTGTAAAGGCCCCAGTGCCATTAGCCTAGTACACACCTATGAACCTATGAATAGAAGCAAAATGTCTTTCACACACAGCAGAAGTTGATCAAGGTTAAGAGAGCTGAACAGATTGTCTTTAGTATGACGACCAACCTTCATCACGTTTGTGAGTAAAGTTCTGTCTGCAAACAGTGTAGCTAGATAAGGTGACATTTTTATTACTAACGTGCAGTTTGAGCCAAATATTTGAAATAACCAGGATGTCAGGAACATAAAAGTTAGTAAAGGCAGGGATTTCATCTATCTTGTTGCAAATGCTCCTGGAAGTAAAATGAAGCTTGAGATCAAGCAAAATTAATAACAATATTAAATAACATCCATTTGTTAATGCAGGTAGACCCACGGGGTACACAGTCCCTTTTCAGAGTTTTCTGATTATGTGACTTGCTCAGGGTCACACAATAGGCAAATAAGGGCTGAAAGAATCAAGCCCTGTACAACAGGAAGTACAGCTCACAGCCTTAACCTCTACACCAACTGCCAATTGCCTAAGGTAGGTCCAGGAGCGATGCATAAACCACCTTTAAATGCAAACTGGCAGGGAAATTTTAGGTAAATGTCTTTCAGCAAGAGGTTAGCAAGGTGAAGAAATGGCTGATAAGAAAATGTAAGCAATTCATCAGGGCATTTGTTGGAGAATAAGATTTTACATGGATACTGTAGGAGAATATTGAACCATTTGGGGTAGGTACTTTTGCCTACTAAGAGCTGCATCTTAGAAATATACTACTATGGTGACTTCCCGAGTTTCCACTCTGGCCTGCTTTAAAAGTTCTCTTAAGGCTTGCTGATTTGATTCAACCTCTTTTGATTACTTAACTACAACGATTTCTCTATTTTACATATTTTTTTGCCATTTTAATTGTTTTACCTTATATTTGTTCTCTTGTCCTTCACCATTTTCATTTGCAATGTGCCTAGTATTTTAAACATGTAAATAAATCTGAAACTGAATTTAGTTGATCATAGTGGCAACCTGGGCTGTCAGTGAGGGTTTTAGGGTTTTACGTAGTTGGGAGATAATGCCATTTTAGTAGTCTAAAGAGAGAAGGAGGGAAGGAATAATGCTTAGGATAAAATGAGTGAAAATAACTAAATCTGTAAGCAAGTTAATAAGGAAGAATAAGAAGCCATGGTGGTGCAGTGGTAGCATTGTCGCCTCACAGCAAGAGGTTCTCCCATTCGATTCTCGGCTGGAGCGCCTTCTGTGTGGAGTCTACATGTCTTCCCCACGATCAAGTGGCATTTGAAAGACATGTTTGAATGGGCATGCCTTCGTTGAAGGTTTGGCGTTGGGCTGTCACCTCGGCACCATAAAAAAAAATCAACTGCCAATCATTAGCGGACCAGAGTTCCGCTGTGGCGACCTCTAACCGGGAAAAGCCAAAAGACAACAACAATAATGACTTAGAAGACTGAGTTGGTTAAAATACAATTCCCAAAGAAAGACTATTGCCCTAAGATACAGATGAAGAACAGAAATTAATGTAGTATGAAGTAATACACAATCTATGGTTAACAGTACAAAATGGGACTAAGACAGAACAGGACGAAAGTAAAAGGGAAGAGTACTTAATTCTATTTATTTTTCATCTCATAATCAGGCAGAGACAGCTAAGCGACTTTGTAGTGCAGAAGTGAGCGACTAAGTATCAATAACTGTAATGAGGATGGGAGTAAGGAAATGAAAACATAAAGGCAGCAGAGATGGGTGGATAAAGAGGGAAGACAACTGAGCAGGTAGGAACAGAATTTAATAATTTGTGGGTAGGGCAATGTAGGGGGATAAGAGTGGGAAACTAAAGAGAGAGGAAAAGACAGGGAAAGTAAGAGAATGAGAGACAGAGATGGTGGATATGCGTCC
Source organism: Protopterus annectens (assembly GCF_019279795.1). Lineage (NCBI taxonomy): Eukaryota > Metazoa > Chordata > Ceratodontiformes > Protopteridae > Protopterus > Protopterus annectens. The sequence continues at coordinate 1,960,648,801 of NC_056739.1, forward strand.
TTCTGCTCTACTATTATGATCAATCATGCACGGAATATATAGACAAACTGTTGAAGGTATGTGGGGATGGCAGTAGTGCACTCACTGTTGCCAGCTACAGAGGAGGTAGAATAAAAGGGTTGTGGACATATGGAGGGAAATCTAGTACCTATGAGTATAATGCAGTCAGGCAGTGAAACTCTCTCATAGATGTCTGAACCACCATGCCGTACCAAGAAAGAATGTAAAGAACAGATAGAAAAAACAAATAAGGTAAAAAGTCAGAAAAAAAGAATGGTAGTAGAGACAGGAACACCACAGAAAGAGTAGAGAAACTAAATGGAAAACAAGGCAATAGGGAAAGATGAATGGCTGTTAGAAAGCATGGAGAAAAATCAATAGGCTGCAGTTTATTGAAAAGGGTGAAAGTAAAACAATCAGTGGAAGTGCAGTACATATAATCAGTAGACGGACTTTGTTAACTATTTGCTGAATAACCCATTAAATGATGCTGTCAGTGAATCAACGAGCAGCAAGGCTGAACTTACTATGCAGAGGTAGAATGCTTAAGAAATACATTAGGGGAAGTCATAGATTTGCTAGACACAGCTGAGCCACTTGTATTATTAAGTTGAAAGTAATTGGGTTGCTTATGCAATTTAGATAAATCATAAAATCATAGGAAATATAAGGCAGTTGAGTCTCAAGGCCATTTACACCTTGCCAATACCCACCATCATGCTGTACCCTTCCTTCCTGTTCAAGAAGGCAAAGCAGGTCAGTCCAGGAGTCAAATTATGGGTATCTATCCAATCATTAAGTTTAATCTGAAGGATGGAAAAGTGCCACTTTGCTTAAATTACAGAGGATGTTTGTTTCAGATCTGGTGCAGGCATTGGGTAATCAATTTCTCTGTCTACTGCATTTTATTTATGTGGTCTTATAGATTTAAGTGCCTAGTGCTGGTATTAGTGGAACTATTTGACTTGCAAAGATACAGGAAATCAAGGAGGATGGAGTCTTAACAGCATGAAATGCAGGGCATAGATTCCCTCAAAAGAACCTATAAGAAACCAAGTAAAGAAATAGTGTTTTTAGTCTTTCATGGGAACTCAGAGACTTTAGGCCAACAATCTTATTAGTTAGAAACCTCTGGTACCTTTCCATCTGCTTAACATGTCAAGAAAGGTATATCCTGAAGGCGACATCATACTCAAATTGTTTAAATTAGGGGTGTATAAAGAGGTATGATAACGTCTTTTGACCTGGATGATATGCCTTTAGATATTAGTTTTACACTACTGTGGACTAAATGGAGGTCATAATAGACAGGATTATCAATCCTGGTTCCAACACCACTGACTATATTATCATTTTGCAGTGCAGGTATTGTCAATGTGTTATACTGAGAGCAGACTTGTTTACCAAATGTGACAATAATATACTTTTTGCATTTAATTTTTGACCTTTTCTATACATCACTTGTTTATAAGGATTTGTTCCTGCTGTAGTGACTGGGTATTGGAAGGGTGATTTGACAATAACAGCCAGTTTGTAGGCAAAAAGTCCTGATTCCCAGTCTAGATACTGGAGAAGTAGATGCATACCATTAGTTACTTTCATACTTTCTGAGGAGGCACCTGACACCTTAACTATGTGCATTCTATCTTTCAGTCAGTTGGCTATCCATCTCATCATGTATGGATTTACTTTTAAGGCACTTAACTTATTTACAATGCCAGCATGGACTATAGTGCGAAATGCTTAAGCCAGATCCAAATAAGCTGTGTGAATGGAATGACTGCTCTTTACAGCCTGCATGACCTCCTCAAAGAAGTTAACTAAACTGAGTAGACAGGATCTCCTTTTAACAAAAACTGATGTGGGTCTAGCCTCATAATGTTCTTAATATGATAGCTTGTGAGGTTAGATATGATTTGCTCTATAGCTTTGCAAATCAGACTGGTCAGGTTAATGTGTATAATTTTCCTGGTCGACGGTAGGGCCATGCTTGTACAGGGACATCACCAATTCAGTTTGCCATACTTAAGGGACAAATCCTATAATTCAGGTGAGGTTAAACAATTTAAGGAGGGACTCCACCACGGCATGTTTAGTGCTATTTATTATGCATCCAGATAAATTAGCTGTGTAAGTAGTATTTTTGGTTTTAGAGACCACATTCAGTATGTTGTTTCTTTGTGATATTAGAAGGTGCAGGAAATTTGTGAATTTGTGGAATTAAGATTGTTATTTCAGGGGTCAAGTCTGCAATAAATGTGTTACCTAGTATGTTTGCTATCTGTACTGGGTCTGAGTGGGTGGTGCAATTTTAAGTAAGTTCAGACCACTGTTGCGTGTTATTTCTTAGTTTACTAAAATAACTAAAGAAGGAATTATAATTTTCCTTGGCTTCAAAAACTAATTTATGTTCAGTATTATAAACCATGATTTTAGCTTTTCATTCTATATTGATATTCTTGATATAATCTTTAATATTAGATCTGTTGTATGATCTAAGAAGACTGTTCTCATTATAAAGTTTATTTAAGCTGGTGGACCACCAGGATGGTTTGTTATTTAACTTTCCATTGTCTTTGGCTCAGGTTGGGATGGCTACGTCTGGGCAGTTACCTATGTGAGAACAGAACTTCTTTAATATAAATAGCAGCTGTTTCAGTGTCATATCTGATGATGTTACAACTGAATTTGTTTAGCTCATAATAGAGTTTGTAGAGGTCTGTCTGTTCGACATCCTTGAATTCAGAATTAATGATAGCAGAGGCTTTGGATATTTTGAAAGAAAATGTTACAAGCTTATGGACAGACTTAACTAGGAACAGAGAAACAAGAAGAATGGTACATGCAGTGACTATATTAGTTGAGACCAGGTCAAGAATATCATGTCCCCTAGTTGGTTTACTAAATATCTGCTCCAGAGAATTTTCTTTTATTTTGTCTAAGAATCTTTGGGCATACCTGACTTTAGATGTGCAAATGTTCCAGTTTATTGAGGAGTAGCTGAAATCTCACATTATAAAGGCATTTTGCTAATGGAGAGTTGATCAACTACATTTAGGAATCTTACATGGTCATCAGGATGCACAAAAGGTTTCCTGTAGCAGGCTATAAGTTGATATTTTGTCTTGTTTGAGGTAAGTTGGAGTTCAATTAGTTCAGTCTGTGGGTTTCTGGGAATCTGTCCTGAGATGATTTGGGGTTTGACAAATATAGAAACACCACCACAGTTTGCATCAGGTCTGACTGCATGGTAGGCACAAAACCCAGGTATGGAGGGAGTGCTATCTTTACACTGAAACCAAATCTCAATGCGTGACTAACTAAGTGAGAAGACGAGTCAGTGCTGAAGTGGTAGTGCACCTAATGCCAAGGGAAAACATAATCAACAGTTCAGTGGTGTGTGGTTAAAGAGGCTGTGAAATAAGCAATTCCTGACAGAACACTGCAGAGTGTGTACGCTGTTCCTCACTGCAGGTACATTTTGTGCACCTTGTATATGTCATGTATAATATGTATGTTGGTAGCACATATAGGTATATATGTGTACAGCATTACCAAAGTCAAAATGGTAGAGCATAGGATAATGTAACCACATCCAAGAGTGTGAATTGCATTAAGAATTCAGAAACACTCATGTTACTATTTAAGTGGTAATCAATTAGTTAGGAGTATTGTCATGCAATACTGACTGAATCCAGCTAACCCATTAAAAAGCAATATAACAGTACTAGTATAAGTAACTTTTAGTGCCAGATTCATTTTTTTTCATTTGCATGTACTGTAAACCATATTCACTCCTCTAGCAGCAGTACTATTTCAAATATAAATCTGAAATCAAATATAAAATTATTCTCTTACATATAATACAGATTGAATCTATTATTAATATAGTTAGTAAGAAGGCTGGAGCCACTTTAACTCCTCCCCATATTTCGATTAAGAGATATTGCATGCTTACTGAGAATGAAAAAAAAAATCTGAGTATATAAATGTGGATTTTTTTGTCAATTTTAATAAAATGTCTAATTTGTTATATAAAAATTAACTTCTGACAAACATCTCCTGGATGTATACAAACCATCAAAAAATATTGGTAAGTCTCTATATAAATACTCTGTTGCTCACACCTGGAACTCCCTTCTACTTAAAATCAGAAGTATCCCCCATAAGCTCCAATTCAAACTCTAACTCAAACACTACCTACAAAAGACCTGGTCCTGCCCATGCCAAACTTCACCCTGATATATAATTGCTTTCTTCTTAATTACCCTCATTTTTCTTTTCCCCCTCTTCTAATTCTCTTTCTCTTCTCCCTATTTCTTTCTTTTTTTCTCTCCTCTGTTTCTTTCTTCCTTTTACTTTCACCCTTTTTTCAACTCTCTTTCTTCTTTTTTATCCTCTGCTTCTCTCTTCCTTCGACTAACACTCCCAACTTATTTCATTTATATATTGTCTCTTGTAAGTATGGACATATGACATATCCCTACTTTATATTGTGACTGATTACCTTAAACTAATGTACAAATGTATTTATTTTGTTTATCATTTCAACAGTATTTAAGTACTTCTCATCTATATACTTATTGTAATGCTATTTTTTGATTAACTGCAACTGTATCTGGATCTTTTCTCCTCAGGTCTCCACTGAAAATGGGCCTTTGGCTCAGATGGACCAACATGGTTAACAAATGATAATAAATAAAAATAAATAAACAAATAAATAAATACAAATATTTTATCTGAAACCCATTACTTTGCTTCTAGTGCTTTTCTATGTGAAATCAATGTTGAGGTTAATGTGGGAAACAGCCCCTTTCCTTCCCTTACAAAACAGACATACCATGTACTTGAAAGCAGTCTGACAGATGTGCTGCTCACCAGTGCACCATAATGTACTTAAAATTTCAGCTAGGGCATGGGGGTCAGATGTCTCTTAAGCTTCTGAATTTTTTTGCAACTGTGTGGGGAATAAGGGAATACTTTCCTACATAAATAACTATCATTTTAGCTTGGATAGTGTTAATGGATTACAGAAACACATCTAATTAGTTTGTTAAAAGAGCAATAAAACTGGAAGTTGAGTCCCTGCTATACAGATAGACTAGCAAGACTAAATTAAATATCAAATATGTTAGTAACAAGTCATTAACACAATGATTAAATGAGAGTTATATTTCAGTTTACAGCCAGGCTGAATGTAACTTGATTATTAGGTATAATAATATGGCATTTGACAAGCTGAGTTATCAATAAGCAGGTAGCTGGAAAAGAAAGGAAACCATGATGTGGCTGTAAATGCCATTTTAGAAAGAATTTTAGAAAGTACATAGTAAATGGTAAACTAGTATTGCTGGAGCTTTAGTAGCATATCCTAGACAGGAAGGGTTCATCTGGAGTGAGAAGTAAAAATGCTTGTAAAAAATGCAGGAGAACTGTGAGTATGGGTGGAATCTGGTGAGACAGGGAGGGGTATGTAAAAGGAATACTTGAGAAACAAGTGATGGATGATTAATGCAGTGATAGAAGGCTTATTTATTTAACCTATTTGATCCTTCCAGCCTTCACTGTAGTAATGTAGTAATGTTTTAACACAAACATTTACTTACTGTTCTCCATGTCATAAATCTTGGGCCAGAATCAACTTCTTTTTGATATCCAAAGTTTTCTTAAATTTTGATTATATTTTTGATATAGAACCTAGATACTTTTTAGACCACTCAAAATTTTCTCTTATTAATTTGTCCAGTTTTACTCAAATAAAAAAAAAAAGAGTTAGCAATCGGACATTAAATCCTAACCTACTCCAAAAAGAAGATATTAAAAAGGAAATTTCTTACTTTTTGGACAATTTTCTACATAATGATTTAATGGACTGCCCTAAAAGCCCAAATTAGAGGCTTATTTATAAGTAAAGCCACTTATTACAAGAAGTTATTTTATGTCAAAGAATCATAATTAAAAGAGAAAATAAACTAGAACATGACTTACAAACTAACTTTACAGATAAAACCATAAAACATCTAGCTAACCTCCAAACAGAACTTTATTTGTTGAATATCAAACAGCTATCATTTTATGAAATGAAAACTTTAGTGATAAATTCTGAGTGGGTGCAAACACCTTCTAAATTTTTGGCAAGAATTATAAAAATGTATAACACTCCACCTTTGATAACTGAAATTCTATAACAGAACAAAAGTTATAAAACTAGAGAGGAGATCATGGAAACTTTTGTGCAAATATATGCAAACCTCTATGGAGAACATAACCTTAATTTTTCTGCACAGGAGCAGGATAAGTTCCTAAAAAAAGTAACCTTTCCAAAAATTAATAATGACCAACAAAATACTATCATTGCACCCTTTAACCAACAAAAAAATCTTATATATTATTTTAAAGCACTGGATCAAGACGGACTAAAGGTTGATTTCTAGAAAACCTTTGCTCAGTCTATTTAAAAAAATATTGTATGCATTTAACTATATATGTAAAAAATGGTATTTCTGAACTTTATCTTAATAATCCAAAACTATTCTCATCCCTAAATCAAATATGGTCCTCAAAAATCCATCGAATTACAAACTGATATCACTTATAAGTGTTGATGTCAAGATTTTTGCTCTAATTCAACCAAATAGGTTAGAAACTAATTTACCAGAAATAATTTCTCCTTTTCAATCTGGATTCATGCAAACTAGGCATACTTGTGACCATACAGTAACATTAAACACTCTAATTACACTTTCTAAACATTACAGTGTATCTATTTTTCACATACATTGGATGCCTCAAAAGTATTTGATAGACTAAATTTAGATTTTCTTTTTGAAGTCCTGCCATACTTTAGATTTCCACTTCCATTTATTAATTTAATAAAAAATCTTTATTTGAATGCCTACACATCTCTGTTCATTAATAAAAATCTTTCCTCCCCAGTTAAGATAATCAATGGCGCAAGACAAGGTTGCCCTCTTTAGCCTTACTTATTCAATTTATACATGGATCCATTATTTCTGATGATAACATAAAATAATTTACCATTTAATCATGGAAATTTGTAAGATTCCTATACCCTTAGCTGCCTTTGTTGATGATCTAAATCTCTATTTTACCTTATGTAGTATGGATTTGCCAAAGATTTTACACAATGTTTACATTTTCCAGATTCTCTAACTGCAAACTAAACCAGCTTAAGTCTTCCATATTTCCTGTTAATCCTGATTATAATTTGCTTGATCTTACTCCTGAGTCATTAATTAAGATTAATACCTCGTCAAAGTATCTGGGTATAACTTTCTATCTTTCTCTTTAAAAATATGGAAAAATATGGACAAATATTGAACATAATATTATAAATTGGAATAAACTAAATTAAATCTTTCATTGCTTTCTAAATTGGCTGTCATCAAAATGAATATATAACCTGAGATATTGTCTCAGTTTAATTTAGTCAGTCTAAAAATCAACCAATTTTTTTTGAAATATCAGTACTAAACTCTCTAAATTCTTATAGTCTCCAAAATCAATTAGGATTGGCTGCAAAAGCTAATTTATCCTAAAAGCTTTGGTGGATTGAATCATCCTGATTTTAAATTATATTATGACATAGTAAATTCTAGCAAACTAATTCAAATATCAGAATACAATCCTAAATCAACTTTTTGGAGCCATACTTGGGTTAAAATATGATACAACTTTGTATATAAATCTGTCTGCAACCCAAAAGCTTTACCTTTTATAAAAAAGAAAATTTCAAAAATCTTAAACTACATAATTTCCTAACACGCAGGATAAAGACTTTTCAGAGTCTAATAGATTTGATTGATTTAAGAAATTCATTTATGTTACTGCAACCACTTCATTTAAATCATAACTTAAAGCTTAATAATAGAATCCTAAACTTTTCTAACTATCCTCTTCTCAAAGATGTCTGTCATTTACTTTTATATAACTAGAAATCTTTCAAATAGCAACTTAAGAAAAATCTTAAATATCTCCAAATGCTATACTGTCATATTGAGGCAAATACTGCAGTATTTCTAAACTAATCTAAAATTAATGATTCTATTATAACAATATGCAATCAGCTATGGAAATCCTTCACCTCGAAGAAAATGCTGTCACATACATATAGACTATTTACATCAAGAAAATATCAAAAATTCATTGTTTTTTTTCCAAATACTGGACCAGTCTCAACACATCAATTACAGATAATCAAAAAATTCAATCTATTAATTTAACTTCTAAATTTTTACATATGAAAAAACTCTTCTATACACAGCTCATGATAATTAATAATGCATCTCTAATTCCAGTCATTCTTAATAAAATTTTCCCTAACTTATCACCCGACTGTTCCTTTTGTAAATTCCAAAGAGCTGATTTATTACACATCTTATGGAGTTGTAAATCTTCATCTAAATTATGGTTTTCCCTAAAAGTTAAATTAGAATGGCTTATGAGAAATCTACATTATCTTGGGAATTTGCATTATTGCATATCCCCCCAAATTGCTTAACACAACAAGACATTCATATTTTAATCACACTATTTTCACTGATTAAACTATTCATTACCCTAAATTGGCTTGCTAGATCCAAAATTACATGGGAATGGTTTTAAACAAATGCTATTAAGTATATTTTAACACATAAATGATTCATAACCAACCCCTCTAAACATTCCTACTATGACAATTACTAAATAAAAGAGCAAACAGAGCACACAGCCAAACCAATTAGTAAAAAATTACAAGAAAATTCTAGCCACTGTGTGATTCATAGGTTCATAGGTTCATAGGTTGGTACTAGGCTATCAGCCCTAGGGCCTATACAAGCCTAGCCATAACAATTCCCTGGCTATTTCTTCCCACAGTATTTACTTATCTGGACCCCTGTCAAGCAGGGTGGCTGACGTGATCCCAGGGGTGAATTTCCTATCCCCCATCCAATCATCAAGGTTCCTTTTGAAGATGGCTGAAGAGGTGCTCTGCTTGACATGTATGGGCAGTCTTTTCCAGAGTCTGGGGAATCTCTGGGTCAGGAACCTATCCCTCCAGCATGTTTTGTTCATTGTGATGACAAGGTTTAGATCCCTGGAGCATGTGTCTCTGAGGGATTGGGATTTCTTTAAGTGTAGCATGTCCAACAGCTCTGGGTTTGACATGGCCTTGTATGTTAAGCAGAGATCACCTCTGAGTAGACGATATGCAACAGAGTATAGGTGGAGTTTTTTTAGATGGTCAACATAGGGCATCTGCTTTAGGCCTGTGATTCTTTTAGTGAGGTATTTCTGCGGCCTTTGCAGTTGTTGCAGATGTCTTGAGAGGTACATACCAAATAGGGCATTGTATTCTATAATGGGTCTAATGAGGGATGAGTACAGTGGGACAATGACCTCCTTTTTTCTGGATGAAAAGCCCTTAGTGATGAGGTGTGCCACATAGAAGGATTTCCTGACTGTTGTGGTGATGTGGTTATTGAAGGTGAGACCACTGTCCACCTATGTCCCTAAGTCTCTTATCACACTTTCAGTGTTTAGTGTACTGCCATCTATGTGGTAATTCACAGGTACATGTTTTTTCCCAAAGGGGATAACTATACATTTCTTGGCATTGAGCTTGAGCCCATGGCTCTGGCACAAAGCATCTGTTGCTGTAAGGCCATTTTGTAGAATATCCACATCATTTGGGGATTCAATAATAGCTCCCTGTTTGCAGTCATCCGCAAACTTTCTTAGCTAGAGTCCCTTAGTGTTGGCCTGTACTTCAGAGAAGTAGATGCCAAACAAGAGATGTCCCAGGACTGAACCCTGAGGTACTCCACTTGTCACTTGTCTGGAGCTGGATTTGGAGTCGGCTACTTTTACAGTATGGGTTCTGTCAGTAAGCCAGTTGGCAACCCATCGAGTGATGTAGGGATTAATGCCCAGCTTAGTAAGTTTATCTATGATTCCAGAGTGGGGGATGGTGTCGAAGGCCTTAGCGAGGTCCAGATAGGCTGTGTGGCCCACCTTACCCTTGTCCACGGCTCTGGAAAATAATTTGAAGAAGTCAATCAGGTTCAGAAGACAAGATCAGCCCTTCACGAAACCAAACTGCGTGGGGTCCATTGTTTGAAGGTTGCCAATGTCTTTGTTTATAAGTTCCGTAATAATACGTTCCATGGCCTTGCAAATCAGGCTTGTCAGACTGATGGGGCGGTAGTTCCCAGGATCCAAGGTGGATCCCCCCTTGTAGAGTGGGATAACTGTAGCTGTGCACCACTCAGTGGGCACGAAGCCTGAAGTGAGGCCGTGATTAAACATGATACTTAGGTGAGGTGCCAGTTCATTTTGTAGTTCATGTAGTACACAGCCTGGGGTGTCGTGTGGTCCTATGGATGCTGTATTCTTAGCTTTGGAGAGTGCGTTTTTTACCTGTTTGGCCATTATTACCAGAATTTGGCAATCCTTTGGTATTGAAATGGGCCCTATAGGGGGTATGAGGGGGGTGAAGTTTGCACTGAATCGATCTGCCAGGATATTGGCAATATCCTTGGGATCAGTATATTTAATGCCATTTTGTTGTAGCTAAGAGCAGATCTGAGCATTGCCATTTAGATTCTTGACATAGCTATAGAATGCCTTGTGGTTGTCTTTGGAATCTTTGGCAATTTTATTTTCGTAACTAGCTTTGGAGGATTTTATGAGGGATCGCAGCTTTTTACTGAGGCTGGTAAGGGAGTTTTTTGCATCCTGGGATTTTCCTCTTTTCTGCAACAGTTTCTTCCTTTTGTTGTAAAGTTTGTTTATGGCAAGGGACCACCAGATTGACTTCCCTTTTTTTTGGAGGAGAGCATCTCGGTTCTATTGGGGATGGCACGATTCATGCACGAGTGGATTTGCTCATACAGTGCCTTAGTGTAGGATTCAGCAGTCTAACTTTCAGTTCCCGTCTGCATGGGTGTCATGAAGTTTGTCACTTCTGACTTGAGTAGCATGACGTTGTCTTTGGAGAAGTTTTTTTAAGGGTGGTGGGGTAGGATGTGGATGTCAAGGGTGATTAGCTTATGGTCAAACCTAACCAACGAGGGGGTGGCCATAGGTGTGGAGCATCGATTTCCCATGTTGGCAATGACCAGGTCTAGGATATTGGAGCCCCTGGTGGGACTAAGGATTAGTTGATCCAGGGCATTGGAATTTATAAATTCCAAGAATTCCTTAAATTCCTTAAACCCTCTTGTAAAAGAGGATAATAGGATATGTGCAAATGACCCCTTAAGGACATCAGGTGTTTCAGCTACATGGCAGTTCTGAATGCCCATGACCTTTTTTCTTTTTATGCCTGTTAATGGACAAATTCAGGCCAATAAAGCCAAATCTCACTAGCTGAGTACATGCATGTTTCAGTCTTCTTATGACTTCAGCTCAGCATAAATGGACTGTTTGGCTAACCTTTAGAAACACAGGGTTGTCGTATCCAGCTGAAAGAATAAAAAGGTTCTGGGCATTCAGAACTGCCAGATACATGAAACACCTGATGTCCTTAAGGGATCATTTGCATATATCCCATTATCATCTTTTAGAAGAGGTTTTAAGGAATCACACGGTGAAAACTCTGGCTTGGCTAAGATTTTTCTTGGAATTTTTTACTAATTGGTTTGGCTGTGTGTCCTGTTTACAATTTTATTTAGCTGTTAGATGGGATATTTTGCAGATGCCTTAATGGTTATGGCCATCAGCTGAGTACAACAAATTTGTGTTTCTAGAGGTTAGCCAAAGAGTCCATTTATGCTGTGCTGATGAAGTCATAAGAAGACTGAAACATGCATGTCTACAGCTAGTGGAGTTTGGATTTATTGGCCTGAGTTTGTCCATTAACAGATTTAAAAATAAAAAAAAGTCATGGGCACTCAGAACTGCCATATAGCTGAAATGGGTTTATATTAGATAATCAAAATCTACTTACCTCGAACATGTATTCATTGACACCAGAACAGTGAAACACACTTCAGCGAACATCAAATATTTTACTAGGGTAAGGAGGCAATTGGCCAACACCACAACTTTGCCCTTTTCCCCACCACAGTGCGATCTCAGAGTTGGTATATGTAGTTAGGGGGTGTGAGGGTGAACCCCCCCCTCCACTTCTGCGTGTTTGATTTAGTGCAATGTTTGTTGTGTTGTTATGGCAGACAAGTGATTACTTACCTTAGTAACATTTTTGATGTTTGCTGAGGTGTGTTTCGCTGGTCCGTTGTCGATGAATATGTGTTCGAGATAAGTAGATTTCGATTATGTAATATAGACCCACTGAAACACCTGATGTCCTTAATGGGTCATTTGCATATATTCCATTATCATCATTTACAAGAAGTGAAAACTCTAGCTTGACTAGGATTTTCTTGTAATTTTTTACTATAGCAATTACTGGAATAAACTGTTCAATTGTGTCCTCATAATATAAATCCCTAATATCTAATTGTTTTAATGCATCAACACTTCTAAATACTAATCTAAAGTTATAATTCATGTATTTTCGTACTTCTTAATTTTTATAATATTTATTGTCTTTCTCATAAAACTAATATTCCTTTTTAGTCTTCTTCATTTTTTTCTTTTCTCAAATATGACTTACTCTCATCCTTCTGGGCTTCTGGCGTTTATATATATATATATATATATATATATATATATATATATATATGTATAGCATTTGTGTATATAGTTCGTATTATTTTGTGCATATGTTATTGCTTCTCCTTCCCACTGTATTTTTATTCTTACAGTATGGCAATCTCATTTAGGCAATTGTCTTTGTTATTGTTGTTAAAAATTGGTAATACAAAAAAATAAAGATTTCTGAAAAACAAAGAAGGCTTATTTAATTAAGATAAGAGGGGTAGGATGGGTGTGTGTTGGTCGAAAAATGGATTGAGTAATCACTTTCTTAAGAAACATAAGAAACACACCAACGTTTAAGAGTCAGGAAAACCATTTTCATTAATACCCATTCTGACAAGCTTATAAAAAATATCATTTATATCTGCTGGGGTTCTGAAAGTTCAAAGAGTGGCTTTGGGCTTAACTTCTTAAGGGTACATAATTAAATATTCAGATATGCACCTTCATTTATACTGTTCACTTGTAGTATGCAACAATATTTGTATTTAGGAAGCAGGTTGGCTCCGTAAACAGCCCAGGACAAGACATGGCTTAAGAGGTAGGACAAGTGTGCACCTATTGCCAAAACAGAACTAGATGACATAAATGTGAGTATTGATTCACATAAAGCAAGCAAATAAAATGCACCAATGAGCAATATTGGATGTAGTACCATTGTATTTTTATTTATTTTTTTAAATTTTATTTATTTATTTAACATTTGTTGACCGGGAATGTCCGACTAGGTTCCACAGATCCTGTTTTCAGCAGAGGCCCGGGGAGAAATGCTCCAGATCCAGTATTAAATGGTGTATGTGTATACTGCATGCTGTTGATAAGAATGGAAACTATTATGGGTTGTCTTCTTTTCTATTAATGTATGTGGTCTCATATTGCAATTTAAAATGTGATTATTTAATAAAGATGTTAAATAGCGGGAAACAAGTAACATAAACTTAGAGCTTCTCACCTTATCAGACACAGCTGTTCAGAGAGTGACTAACTTAAGAAGGGAAAGAAAAAGAGAGCGAGAGAGAGTAAGTGTAACAGGAAAGTGAAGTCAGTTTGCTTTTTAAATGAGAATTTCATGTCAAAACAGTTGAAGAGTTTGTTGAAAAGAACCCACTTGTGAAGGGAATGTAAGTGAGTCACCTAGTCAACAGAAAAAATATGGTTATCAGCAGCACTGAATCAGTTGCATAAGCTTTGAATGTGATATGTAGCTGATTTGAGGCTGTGTCTCAAAGTCCTTGACAAAAATGCTTCTTACCTTCTAAAGGTTGAAAGGTTTGGCATCAAAATGCAGTTTTGTATTTTTTACCACATAATTCTGAATTTTTCAGGTTGCTTCAAAGCTTTTACTGACAGTCATACATTCACGTGTTGATGTGCAGTTCAACATAAGTGTACTTGCTCAGTGAGTGTGGTGATGTCATCTGAGCACTGGATGTGGGAAAAGAGAGAGAATGATGAAGTGTGAATAGGCAAAGTTTATTCATTTAACCACGGTGGTGCCTCGGTTAGCGTTGTTGCCTCACAGCAAGAGGTTCTCTGGTTCAATTCTCGGCTGGGGTGCCTTCTGTGTGGAGTCTGCATGTCCTCCCTGTGGTCGCGTGGGTTTCCTCTGGGTGCTCCGGTTTCCTCCCAAGGACATGCAGTAGGTGGATTGGACACTCTAAATTGGCCCTAGGTGTGAGTGTGTGTGTGTGTGTGTATGCCTTCTGTGGAAGGTTGGGCGCCGGGCTGGCAACTTGACACCATAAAACTCCACTGCCAATCATGAGCAGACAGATGATCCTCTGCGGTGACCCCTAACCGGGAAAAGCCGAAAGAAGAAGAAGGCTGCATTGAAATCAGGCTTTCCTTTAGTTTCACAACAATAAAGCAGTAGTAAAACAAAAGCAGGCATCAGAAGCTGTATTATATTACTACCAGCTGCTGCTTTTGGTGTTAGCTTTAAAAGCTTGGTAAGTTAGTGTTGCAGGTTCATATGAAGACCATTTGCATGTACTGATGGCTTCAGGATAGATACATATCTCTTGACCTCCCAGTATAATATTTCTGGACAAAGCCAAACATATTGAGAAGGGGGACACAGGCCCAAATCAGGGACAGATTTTAAATATGCTCTTATAAACTCAGAAAGCTGCTAGAATGAAGGGGTATGGCATGCATCCATTAATTTTTACAGATATCCATGATATGTAGTACTGAATCATATTAATTCATCAAAATAACTTTTGTATACAGGAAGGAACAGTAACTAACAATGCTATAAACTTTCTAAATGAAGCAGATAGTAAGGGTTCCACATATTGGAGGCAGAAGGATGGGTTAACATTTATTTGAATACATTGCTGTGTGACCCTTATTATTTATTTAATTTTTATGATAGTTGGACACGTGGGATTTGTTGTGGCTGTCTGTGGAGGAATACGACAAATTGCTGCTGTTCACTCATTATTTTTGCTTTGCATGTCTGACATGATTTTTGTGACTATGGTTTCTGTATAACTTAGCTAAAATGCATTACATAACCATCATTTTTAGTCATAGCTTCACATCAAAGTGGTTATAAGTGGGTGGGGATTGCTTGTAGGTAAAAGTAGCTCACTGTTTTGTAGTTGCTTCACTTTAAACAGTCACTAATTTGGCTGTGCAAAACAAATGTGCATTTTTGTGAAGTAAGATGGAATATTTTACCGTGATTACAGGGTGTCTGTATGAAACAGATTTGAATTACTGTAACTGTTATTACTATTTTTACCACAATTAGACAAGTAAGATGTACATTCAGTAAAGTGATTGTAATTAATTGGTACAAAGGCCACATGAATAAAAGTGACTTACTCTTGTTGTTGCTTGATCAATAAGGGGGGGAGGGGTGCAGGTGGTTGCATTGTATTTAAGAATGACAAGTTGGCCATTAATATCTTTCACTTACCACCACAAACATCAGCCTTGCATATGACAAGTGGCTATCTTTGGTAGTTTGACTGGAAAATATGTGTGGCACAGTAGTGTGATGAGTAGCATTGCCATGTCACATAGCTTTGTTCTGGCTGAGTTCCTGACTGTGACCTTTTCCATGTGGAGTCTGCATGCCATCCCAATATCTGCATGCGTTTAATCATGTACTTGTTTTCTCCAGCACATGAAAACTTATCATAAGTGATTTTGTGTTCTTCCAGTTTCCCTGACCCTCAGCATGTAGCATATTCAGCATGTAGCATGTGTGTGCATGTGTGTGTGTGTGTGTGTGTGTGTGTGTGTGTGTGTGTGCTCGATTTTTATCTAGGTACACACCCAATAATGCCAGGCACATACATAACTCTTCTGGGTAGTGGTAAAAATGCAGTTAACAAGTCATTATCTTTCAAAAATAAGACATAAAATTCATCAGAGAACATCCAAACTCTTAGAGCTGCTAGGGGTCTGTCAGTCTCACTACAAACTGCATGAGTGGACTTTGCTATGTATTTAGTGGTGAACTCTGCCCTCAACCCCACCTAGTCTAAAACTGGCCATACTCAAAGGTGTACACAGGTGGTTGCTGTTAATTGTACTTAGGGTTGGGGATGGTGGGGTCATTATTTCTTTAATTTTCTTTCAGTCAAACCACAGAGGTTTGTTCAAAAGGTTGCTATAGATTTTGTTTGGTCTGGAGACAGTCTGTTCATTCATTTATTTTCTCATAGACCACAGAAGTGTGCAACAAAGGTTATAATAGCTTGTTTTGGGTCAATGCACTGTCTAGGAATAACACATTGGAATATATTACTGTAATAATTATTTTTTCACTTTCCTAAGAATCAAACATTAGCCATATATACAAGTGGCTTTCTTTTGTGGGTAGAAGTAAGATGGCATGCTATATATATATATATATATATATATATATATATATATTTGAGAGCAACAAGTTAAAATGTTACTGTGTTCTACATCAGAGGGGTACAAAAGAGATGGGTGCCTTTTGAGAATAGGAGTGAGGAGTCAAGTTGTGTCTATAAAAAAATGAATGAATTTCTTTTCTTACTCATGATTTTTGTTCAGAGCATCACAGGATTGTGATAAAAATTAAATAAAATAATAATGGCCACAGCAATGTTTTTTAATTTTGTTTCACACAAACACACATTGGACCATACCTCTCAACCTCTTAGTGCAGGAAATCTGGACAAAGCCTAAAGTAATGGGGGTACAAAGGCCCAAAAATAGGGACAGATTTTAAATATTCTTTTTCTTCTTTCGGCTTTTCCCAGTTAGGGGTCGCCACAGTGGATCACTGTCCGCTCATGATTGCAGTGGAGTTTTACAGTTCGAGTTGCCAGCCCGGAGCCCAACCTTCCACAGAAGGCACACACACGCACACACTCACACCTAAGGCCAATTTAGTGTGTCCAATCCACCTACAGCATATCTTTGGGATGTGGGAGGAAACCGGAGCACCCGGAGGAAACCCACACAACTACAGGGAGGACATGCAGACTCCGCACAGAAGGCACCCTAGCCAAGGATCGAACCGGAGAACCTCTTGCTGTGAGGCAGCAACGCTAACCGCTGCACCACCGTGGACAGATTTTAAATATTGCTCTTAAATATTTAGAAAGTTGATAGAATAACAGAATTTGTGTTGGCATGCATTTTCTGAAGGATGTGAAGTCTGAAACTTAAATATATGTCACTATTTAGTGACTTCAATTCTCAGTGATATGCCAAAAACCCCCCACAAATTTTATGAGGAACAGAACAAATATATGAGGCAAAAAACTGGACATTCTGTGAAAATCTGGACAGTCGAGAGGTATGCATTAGATACAATAAAGTAGGCCAACTTATATTACACAAATGCATGAGCCCTGCAAAGTCAGATTGACTGTTTAAACTGAGCATATGACAAAAGGATCATTCATTTTCATCCAGAGACAGACTGACACCTCCCAGGAGTTATAAACACTTTGTTGACTGAGCACCACTCACAAGTCTCTAATTATCACAGCTAAAAAATGTCTCTTATACAACCAGAATCTGGTTTAAAACAATTTATGAAATATACATATCATCTTACACTGTTTGACCACTCTAAAATGGTCCATCAATAATACTTTCTTGTGAAGTCAACCTAGGCTTTGTATTGCTTTAATACTCTAGTATTATTGTATTACATATAATATATCAGATATGCTCCATCATGTACCCTTGATGTTTCATTGTGTTGACTTGTTATGCATTTTGCTGTATTGATACTCTATATTATGACTTGAACTATGTAACTAATAATATTTGTGCTGTATGTCCTGATAAAAAGAAAACAGGACCAGCATACAGGCACTTTGAAAATAAATTTATTGATTAATAATAATATTTGCGCTGTGTGTACCAGGACTGTGGATGAAAAGAGACCACATGGATCATTATTCTGCACCAGTTCTGCAATACATAAATAAACATCAGAAAAGTGCCCTGAAAAGGCTGGTATAAATATGTGGCCATCTAGTTTGCCTAATGTAAAGGCCAGCTATGTTGGTTATATAACAAGAAAATCTGGATGAATGTGAGAACTTTGAGGAAATTATCCAAAAGGATATATGAAAATACCTACAGAATTGAAATTAAAGATGACACAAATGCTTTATAAATGCATTTCATGAAATGTGATGGTTGTATTAAATTTATTCTCTTTATATGGTAAAACATATTTAGAATATTTATTAGATTGGCAGAATATGTATGGCAAGAGAAATTAGAAATTAAAATTTTAAAGTGTTTGTAGATAGTAGGAGGTTACAGCAATGATTTTTTCTGGCATTTGGTCACATGTTTTTAAAGGTTTAAAAGAGTTTTTTGAAACATGTTTTTTACAGTCTGATGATGTCTATGTCAAGATGAAAGTGCTAACTAGGACTGATAATAAATTGGATTTTTTTTTTATTAAAAAGAAAAAAGAAAATCTGCACGAGGAAATGTCTTGCAGATTAAAGCTTTAGATTTGACTTTTTAGCAGTGTTTTTCTGGGTGATGATATGCCCTCGACTTGGAAAGAAGCAGTAGTGATAGTTATACCAAAGGAGGGGGAAATCACTTCAGTACTAAATCAAGACTAGAAAGTGTTTGTGATGATTTGGTAAAAAGAATGGAAAAGGTAAGTTGAGAATAACAGACATAAATCAGTATGTGTTTATAGAAGTTATTAACAGAACCCTTAGGACTCAAAAGGATGCACTGGACAATAGTGATATATTAAGGTCAGTAGGTTTGGATGCCAAACAAAAAATATTTGACAATGAATTGGGAATTTTTGAAGAGATCTTTTTAAAGCATTTGGGTTTCTGTGACTGCGGACAGTACTAATATTTAATATCTACAGAAGAACCCAAGCTAGAGCGAGATGTGGTAGTGAGCTGTCTAAAGTGTTTAGCCTTACAGGAGAAGTTGGGCAGGGGTGTCTACTTTCATCATTACTATTTGCCTTGTACTTAGAGCTGTTAGCCAGGGACATAAGACAATCAAACTAAATTAGTATAAATAAAGAAATACTAATGTGGAAAATAGCCCTTTTTGCAGACAATGTAACAAATGTTACATGATATAAAAATTATATTTGATAAAATTTAAATATTCTAATAGAATAGCAGGGTGCAAAGAAAATGAAGCAAAACCAAAGGCTATTGTAATGTATTATTTTTCAGCACATGGCTTGGCCCTTTTTGTGGGGTCATAACAAAATGAAATACTTGGGAATTTGGTTGAAAAAGAATGTTGAGCAAGCAGTTAAAAGAAAAAAAAACTCAAAAGATTATAAGCAAGGTAAGACTATGGAAATTATTTATAGACATTGACAATAAGATACAAGTGATTAAGATGCTTTTGGCACTGCTAGTTCTTTAGCAGTTCAGGCTTATATCTATCAACCAAGAGATTAGAAATGGAAGGATATGAAAAAGGAAATTAAGGAGTTTCTTTGGGAAAAACTAATACCGACAAAGGAACAGGTTGATATGGAACTGACTTCCAGATTTATGTTATTTATTTATTTATTTGACATTTGTTGATTGGGTTAGTCCATCTGAGCTTGCTCCCCTTTTCAGTGTAGGCCCGGGGAGAAAACCTCCAAGGTACAATTTATACAAGTCATACAGAAATTCACAATTCAAATTTTACAAGTAATAAATTCACAGTAGTATAAAATAAAATATGTACAGTAAGAAGTATAAACAAAATTTAAACTGGTGAACAATAATAAACATATTAAAGAAATCTACAAGAGGGGCAGACTACTCAGCAGTGAGTAGTGAGGTGGTTAGTAAGAACAAAGTGGCTGATAGCAGGGTATACATGATTGTCAAGTGTTAGATATGTAGAGATAAATATGACAAGTGGCAGTGTAAGGGGGTAATAGAGAAAGGTGTAAGAGAAAGAGAAATTTAGTATCATGGTACGGGGGGAGGAATTTGGAGGGGTATTGGGAACAGTAGTTAGTTCTAGATTGTAAAAAGCAGTAAAATTAAAAATATAGTAGAGGATGAAATGGTAAGTGATAATGGGAGGGGGAGAATACTGAAGGAGGAAAGATAAAAGGGATGATTTAAGTGGGGTGAATGCAGTTACATTTCCAAGCACTGAAAAGGTGCTTTTTGATGGCTGTCTTGAAAACATTTGCATGGGTAATAGTTCTAAGAGACATGAGAAGCTTATTCCACGCTAGAACAGGATAGCAGCTATATAGGTTTTGTCTTAGTGATTTTTTGGGTTTATGTATCTGTAAGAGACCTTGGTCTGAGCTTCTGAGGGAGCAAAGTGGGTTATAGAGGGAGACAAGAGAAGATATGCTAGGGCAGGAAGATGGTTTGTTGAGAATAAAGTGGATGATGAGTAGTTGAGTAAGTAGAAGTTGGTTAGGAAATTCTAGCCAACTGAGTGTATGAAGGACATGACAGTAGTGTGATTTAGGTGGCATGTTATCTGCAAATCTAGTTAATCTGTTGTATGTAATTTCAAGTTTAGATAGCAGAAAGGACTGTAGGTTAGTAAAGATATAAGAGCAGTAGAAGAGGTTAGGGAGGAGATAAGCCTTGGTAAGTGAGATTCTGTAGTTGGGGGTGAGGAACTTTTGGTTTCAGTAGAGTAGGCCATTTTTTGGGTGGGTTTTCTTTATAGAGTGGTGTACATGGAGGCTGAATTTAAGTTGGTCATCAATAATTACTCCAAGGAGCTTTGTGTGGTTTTCAGTTGAGATAGTGGTGTTATTATGGAAAGAGATGGTAAAAGAGGATTTAAGATGGTTGAGAGATTTGGGAAGGAATAGGAGGAGTTTTGTCTTTTTAGGGTTCAGTATGAGTTGGTTGTCAGTAAGACAAGATTCAGTGAGGTTAAAAGAGGTTTGAGTGAGGATGTGCAGGTCAGAAGGGTTGTCTGTAATGGTGATGATAGTGGAGTTATCTGCATACTGTATGAGGGATGACTGAGGACAGGATGTTTGTAGCTGGTTAGTAAAAATGTTAAAGAGAAGGGGGCCTAGAATAGAGCCTTGTGGGACTCCCATTTTTATGGGGAGAGAGGGAGATAGACTAGTGAGCCATCTGATGGATTGCTATCTGTTTGAGAGGTAGCTTGAAAACCATAAGATAGTTGTGGGGGACAGGTTTAGTTGAGCAAGTTTAGAGTATTGGAACAGTAGATTCAGAGATTGAGCAGTTAATGAGTATGGAGACTGGGTATGCTAAGGAGCTGGGAGCAGCCTTTAGGAAGTGAGGTGGCAGGTTGTCAGCTGATGGGGAACATACTTTAAGTTTGAGAAGAAAGTTTTGAATATAGCTAGTGGGGATAGGATTTAGTGTGAAAGGATGATGTTGTGGTAGGGGGAAGTGGGAGGTGAGTAATTATTTGGGTTAGAAGTTGGCACAAGTTTGCTAATGGTATCAATGAAGTAGGTAATGAAAAGGGTAGCAGTTTGTTGGGAAGAGTTATTGGGGCAGGGACTGGGTGTAGAAGTGTCACTGGGGTGGAGAATCTGGTTGACAGAATTCCAGATTTTTGGGAGGTTTCTAGACTGTGTGGTTAGGGAGATGTCATAGAAGTTTTTTGTCAATGTTTATGTATTTTTTGGTCAGGTTATGGAGTTCCCTATATTTTTGGAAATGAGTGAGTGATTTTGTTTTTGCCCAAGGTTTCCATGCAGAGTCTCTGTTTTGGATGAAAAACTGGGAAGAGCTGGTAAGCCAAGGTGAGCAGCGAGATTTGACCCTGACAGTTCGGGGGGGGGTCTAGAGAGTTAAAGTGTTCAAGAAGATAGAGTTCAATTGGAGAATGGCTTCATCTAAAGAGAGGTGAAACAGGAAGGGCCAGTCAATTGCAGAGAGATGGTTGCTGAAAGTCTGAGAGTTGTAGTTGGATAGCTTATGGCATTCTATAAATTTGTGAGGCCTAGGCAGGTAAGGCAAGGACCTTTGGACTCGTATGGGGGGAGTGATCACTAACTGAGTCTGGCAGGGATTCAGTGTGATGATAGAGGTTAGGATGAGAGACAAGAATCCAGTCAAGGATGGAGCTGGAGTTTGTAGGTTTGAGGAAAAAAGTGGGAGAAGAGATAAGCTGGGTGTATCCATAGAGGTGTATGCTGGTGGTAGTGGAGTTAGAGGAGACAGCAAGCAAATTGATATTAATGTCTCCAAGAATAATAGTTTCATTAGTTATATTGTTAATTAACCAATGAAGAATAAGTTCTAGTAAAAGTATGTTGTCGCCAGGGGGTATATAGATAGCAACTATTGTAAAGGTGTTGTATTTGTTAAGTTTACAGTTAGCAATAATGAGTTCAGCTGGGTGAAATGAGGGAGGTGGTTTGGTTAGGGGGGGATATGGTTAGGAGGTCGGAGTACATAACAGCAACCCCTCCACATTTTTATTAATTCTGTCAAGGAGTAAAATATAGCCAGAGGGAGAAAATCATTGTCTGTATTATGTGGTTTAAGCCAAGCTTCAGATAGTGAGATTAGGTATACTATGAAGTCATGCAACATAGATTAATATAGTTGATTCATACCATGAAATATATACCCAAGTGGAAGCACATAATAAGCATACTGTCCAGTAAGGTAACATAAGGGTCACAAGTGTGCATTTTCGCAGCTATAGAAAGGAATATAAGCAGCATTATGTATAACCTTATATACATGAAATAGTTAAGCTAGTATTTATGTTAAAGGATGTTAGACCCTGGAAAGCAGAATAACACTAACATGGTATACTACATATAATTAAATAGAAAGACATAGAAGAAAGTGTAAAATAAGCATTAGAGGAGAAACAACAAAGAATAGAGATTTTGGAAGGAGGTGATAAAAGGAGATGAGGTAACTGTTATGAGGCAGACAAACGTGGGTTATTGTACTGAGATCATCTTGAATATACAGGTCTAATGTTAGAGTTCAAAGAAGATATCTAGAGGTTGGATACTAATTTTGTTAAACCACAAATAGAAGATTTCATAACTGAGGCCAGAATAGAGATGGCAGACCAGAGAAAAGTAAGAAGTAGAGCTTATTAGGCAATATTATATTTGAAAAGACAATGCAATATAAAAGTAAAAGTAGCATGGAGGGAATGATTAAATAAAGGCATTAATTACAGAGGATTGGTGAATGCAAATAAGTCTTAAGCCTAGATATGCACCTAAGTCATGAAAATTACAAACTTTTGCATGGAAATGTTTGCACAAATATTTCTACACCCCTATTAGAAAGAAAAAGAAAATGCTCTTATAGACAACAGGCATATATTGGAGATGCAATAGTTTAGAAAGTGGTTCCTGGTGGCATTTTGGAATGTAAAGATTTGCTTAAATACAAAAATGGCTTGAATAATATGGTAAGTCTTATACTTGGAAGAGAGTTTAACTTCAATATCAATGTTTTTGTTGAGTTGGAGTAAAATAACATACGAAAAGGGTGAAAGCATTGATATATTTAGTGTTGATAGTAGCTAAGAAAGCTATAACTAGAACATGTTAAACCAAAGAGAAGTCACTGATAACAAAAGTGAAAAAAGATTATTATAATTATGGAAATTTTAACCATAAGAGTTCAAAAGCAGAATTCTAAAGTAAAATGGAATGTATGGGATTCTGTAATGAAAATTGAGATCAAAGTGGACATTGATATGGAACAAAGTATATAAGATGTACATCTGATTAATACATTACAATATAAGATCTGAAATCACTGGTTCAATTATTTAGATTTGTACTATAGAAAAAATAACACTAGATGGTCACTAGTTAATTCCTGGTCTCAAAGTATGTTGTAAGTAATTCAATTATGTATAACTGATTTTGTTTAAGGAACAATGTTACATCAAACTTGAGATTAAGACTAGATAGAATAGTTATTGATAGATATTTGGATTTACATGCTTAATAATGGCAAGATACTGAAAGGTAAATATAACCACTGATTATCTGACATGAGGACAGTTTATTTGTGTTATATAAACATACAACATGGTTGTATATTTGTATATAACAAGTATACTGTACATTGGCATCACCTAGTATGTAAAACTGAAAATACAATCATTAATAAAGCATTTACATTGTGTATAAATATATATTCAAATTTCAAATACAAAAACACTAAAGATCCCAGCAAAAGTTGTAACATAGCATCTACTAGCCATTGACAGCCCCACTTCCTACCTGTATACATACGGAGGCATCTGGTGGCAATGGAAATGTTACCAGCACTGTGTAACATTCCATACATTTGCAGACAATTGCATGTAGACTGAGACATTTTATGGAACCTGGCTGAGATGTAATACCCAAATGCAAAATCTTCAGTGAATGACCTTCCTATCCCTATGGAGACCAAGGTATGAGTTGCGCTTTCCATCCTAGCTAGAGGGACCCCTCAGAAACCAACAGGATTCATATTGGGTATTTCAAAAGTCTTTACCTCTAGAATATGATTGCTTGACATATTGTTTCATATATATATATATATATATATATATATATATATATATATACGTTCATAGGTTCAAATGAGATTACTAGGTTAATGGCTCAAGAGGTCTTACAAGCCTAGCCAGTTTTACCAAGATTTTTTCCCAATTTTCTATCCCTGGTGGAAAGATAACAAGGGTCAGCAAATAGGATTTTGACAATTTTTGCAGACTGCCTCTGTCTATAAAGGATGTGGGCACCACTCCAGGACTGAATTTGCAAATTCCCATTCATTGGTTCAGATTGTGCTTGAAGATGGTCTGGAAAGGGCTCTGCTTCATGTGAATAGGAGGCATGTTCCGGAGGATATGAACATATCTGATTCCTACCACACCAGAGGAGATAGTCACCAATATGCATGGGATTTATGACATTTCTAGCATCCCTATGATTCTGGGTGTCATAGATTGCATGCATGTGGCAATAAAGGCCCATGGTCACAGAAATATGTGCATACAAAAAAGCTATATTCTGTGAACTGCTAAGTAAAGCATGATGCACATGCGATTATAACCAGTGTCTCTGCACAGCACGCAGGCAGTATGCATGAGTCATAGACATATGGCATATATCATAGCAGCATCATTAATTTCTGCAAAATGACATTCCACAAGACTGTCAGTCTGGAAATTGTAGGCACTCTGGCTAAAAAATGTCTATAAGGTTGCATGTATAATGTGTCTAGATGTATATATTCTAACTGATTTGCAGGTGATGCTGGAATCCTACTAATAGCTTGGATAATGACATACATACAGAACCCAAAAAGCACTGCAAAACTCTAGTACACTACACCACATCACATGCACAGACCTGCAACATCAAACAGCATGTGTTCAGCCAGCTCAAAGCCTACTTTGTCTGCCTTGATACATCTTAGGGGAACACTACAGTATGACCTTGCTATGGCTTGCAGGATAACTCTAGCATGAGCATTACTGCATTATATAATTCTGAGGAAGCAAGTAGGCTATCTCCATGGTACAGGTACAGTCATATCACATACACACACACACACACACACACACACACACACACACACACACACACACACACACACACACATGATTGACAAGAAGGGTGCAGCAACATCATTGGCCAAAGACAGTGAGACATAACAGGAGTAAACAGTCCTGCATCTTATCCTCCCAAACAGCAACTAGTATAATACATGACAATGCAGGTGAAGTGAAGATAACTTGTCCAGAGCTGTAGGCCCTGATGAGCACACAGTACTAGGGTAGTACAACAGAGAACAAACATGATATATGCAATGTTAATGTAAGACTGTGTTGGTAAGTGAATAGTTAGGTGACACTGTGTATCAGACATCTCCATATGCACTACACAGAACGGAGAGTGGAGTGGGTCACAATTATTGTTATGAACACAGGAACAGGGATATGGCACACAATTAAGCATGGGTGTGAATTCACAATGAGTGTGGGGAGTAAATCACAGGAGGCAGATATGGAGGTCTTATCCCTGTGTCACAGATTACATTCTTCTGTGATGAGGACGGGGGGGGGGGGCAGTTTATGACTGTGACCAGGGTTCACTTTGCTGGACTATTATATTAATAGTCGGGACCTTCAGTGGCAAGGATGTGACTACAGAACAATGATCAAGATGGAGTGTAGTGCCAAACTGTCCTGACATTTGGCACTGGTTGTTGCCACTGCCAAACTGAGGCTGGCAGATTATCATACACTTCCTGACATAGGTGAGGAATTTCATTTTGTGATGACGTCTTACACAGTCACCTTGGGTATGTACCTTATCCCTGCTAATGAGCAGCACTGCTAGTCTGAGCATTGATGGTGGCACTGGCATCCTTTACATGTAGGTGGATATGGATGTGGTGTGTGCCACCACAGTCCTCATAAGATCATTCAGTACAGTGTACCTGGGTCCATGTCCTCACAGTCCTGTTGCAGTGGGTTAGCATTGCTGCTTCACAGTGCGTGGTTCCATGGATCACTTACTGGCTGGTGTACATTCTGAACAAAGATTGCATGTCCTCTCTCTGTCCACATGGACCTCTGCCAAAGTTTAATATGAAGATTCTGCCTACTTTCCCAAGACATGCCAGTAGGTGAATAGTTGACCCTCTACATTGTGTGTGTGTGTGTGTGTGTGTGTGTGTGTGTGTGTGTGTGTGTGTGTGTGTGTGTGTGTGTGTGCGTGCGTGCGTGCGTGCGTGCGTGTGTGTGTGTGTGTGTGTGTGTGTGTGTGTGTATGTGTGTGTGTGTGTGTGTGTGTGTGTGTGCGTGTGTGTTTATTTGTATGTCATGTGAAGGAAGGATGCTCACTGGAGACTATTTCTCTGCCTAATTGCTTGGTTGGATAGGCTCTGGCTTCCCTGTGACCCTGAATAGGAGAAAGGTGGTATCAGAAAATGAATAAGTGCTAATGTGTTGACTTATCAATCAATTTTCAGCTGTATCTCTAAAGTTTAGCCTTCTGCATTTTGTTTTATTTTGTATATATGGCGCTTTCATCAAATTTCAGTTCATTCTGGCAGACTTGTATTCATGATTGGAACAATATATAAAAGACCCACAAATGTCAGTCTCATTAGAGACTAAGGACTGTATTGGGTCCTCCATTCTAGGTCTTCAGTTTCTAGGACTGGAATAATAAATGTTTCAGTTAAAGTCAGAAAAGAAATTTTATTGGTTTTCTTCTCTAAACATAAAATGTATAGTCTTACCTAGGACCCTGTTCTAGTGCTGCCAGGATAAAGCCTAGGCATAGAAGCAATTTCTTTATTTTTTTGTGAAGACTTATTATGAATGCACTAGCAGCACTCTTTTCTGCCAGCAGGTCATACTCATGCACATCTATCTCTTTTCATCAGACACAGCAAGTGAAATTAACATTTCAGTGAATATGTCTCAGAAATGGCATTGTACTGTAATATGTCAAACTTCAAAAAAAGACATTTGCATGATTATGGTGCATGCTAGTCCTTTTGATAGTAAAAACAAGGAAACACTAGAACTCGCAACAGCACAATTATCCAAGACCACGATAAAGTTCTAGTGAAGCAGTCACGATCCAATTTTCTTTTATTAAGTCACATAAAAAAAACAACAGGTTAAGCGCTTTCATCTACGCACTCGTAGACTTCATCAGAACACTTAATACACTTTAAACAAGCCTATATATACTAAAATAACCACCAAAAATTTGCAATTAATCAATTAGAAGTTATTACTGGCTTAAAGTCACAGTTATTTTATCAAATACTTGCATCACTACCTAAATAGACTCTATCCTTATTAATAATATAATATATTGAATGGTATTATAAATTGCACTAACATCTTATAAATTATATATTAAAATGTCCAAAGTTACATCATTTATACTTATACATAACTAATTGCATTTATTTAAAAACTACTATATGTACATAATATGCGTTCACTTGATATAATAAAATAAAAATAAAACCACTCATCAAAATTCATAGTTCTATTTAAAAACCTTGATGCTACTTAATGCATATGTTGATGGCATAGCACACTTGTTACATATATATACAATATCTACTGCATGTGAAATCAATTGCATACACTTGATTTATTCTATATAATACCTATATTCATTGTTAAAAAACATATGTACCACAAATTATGAATACTAATCTCTTATAAGAGGTTTAGTAGGTATGCAGTCATTCAGACCCGGGGGTGTTGCTGCATTTAGCCTTATTTGCCACTTAATTTCCTTTTCTGAAACAAGTGCCTTGATATCACCTCCCCTGGGGTTCTGCTTAACTACTTCCAAAATTCCAAACAGAAATCCTATACAGCCAAGGCTGTTATTTAAATGCCTATACAAAGCATTATTGGTATCTTTTTTGCGTATGCAATATAAGTGGTCATATATTCTCTCCTTTAATCTCCTGTCAGTTTTACCCACATAAAACTGATGACAGGAGGAACATATTGCCATATATATCAAATGCTGTGTTTGGCAATTCCCTTTACTAAACCTAATCTTACTTCTTAGAATATTATTGAGTACTACACTATCCTTATCTATAATACTACTACACTGATTGCAGTGTCCACATTTAGTGGTCCCATGCTTACC
Organism: Protopterus annectens; assembly: GCF_019279795.1. Taxonomy (NCBI): domain Eukaryota; kingdom Metazoa; phylum Chordata; order Ceratodontiformes; family Protopteridae; genus Protopterus; species Protopterus annectens. Next base: position 1,960,677,554 of record NC_056739.1, read on the forward strand.
TACTTGTGTTTGTTTATTATTCTTATGGGATCTTACTTCAAATATTCTCTTTATGTTGTAATCAGTTTTATATACAAACAATGGCTTAGAACCCAATCTCTCATTAATACTGTCATCACTGGTGATGATATTCCAGTTATTATCAATAATCCGTTTAACTTCACTAGCCTGTTTACCAAACTTTACAATGCATGCCCTTTGAAAATTTTGACCATTTTGTGCTGTATTCAAATTTTTTGCCTCCATGTTTATCTGCTTTGGTGATGGTCCTACACCCAAAACCGGTGTATATTTTTTTCCCCATTCTTTAATAATATACATGGTAACATCCTGCACTAAATTTTCAGGATATCCTCTGTCCATGAATAGCTTTTTCAGGAAATTCATCTCCTTAAGGAAGTCTTCCTTTACCGTGGTCATCCTGGCCACCCTTATGGATTGTCCTTTGATAATACTTTTCTTCTGGGCATAAGGGTGATTACTATTGTAATTAAGACAGCTATTACAAAAAGTTTCTTTTCTAAATATTTTAGATTGAAATTGTGTACCATCAGAGAATACATAAGAATCCAAAAAATTAATACCCTTGTAGTCAAAATTATATGTAAACCTCAAATAATTTGTAGTACTGTTTATATAATCAACAAATTGGATGAATTCTTCCTTTTTTCCTTTCCATAAAATAAAAATATCATCCAAATATCGGACATATAATGTCATATATTTATGCCAGGGTGAACTAAACACAAATTCACTCTCCCAGTCTAATAGTACAAGATTTGCGAAAATGGGGGCACAAGCTGCCCCCATTGCAACACCATTCTTCTGCTTGTAGTATTCCCCATCAAAATATATGAAATTATTATCCAATACTATATTAATAAACTCATTTATGAGTTCTTTTTTGTCTTCACCCAACTTACTACAAATATTAACACTCTTCATAAACCTTTTTATTCCATCCTCCTTAGGTATACATGAGAATAAGTCCTTAATATCCACTGTTGCAAAAATTAATTCAGGATTCCATATATTTTGAGTAAATTTCCCTAAGAATTCCCAAGAATCCTTTATAATATGATTAATATTCATATATATATTCTTTAACCATTGATCAATAACTGGAAGAGATAGGGGACAATGAGACAGAAAACAGCGTAGATGTGGATGGAATAAAAAGACAAGGCATAGTCAATATATGGAAAGACTTCAAGATATATAATTATACATCCACTATTATTAATGAGGAACATTTCTTAGTGTTTTCTAAGGGTATGAAATTTATACCGCAAGGACAATTTGATTTTGTGGATGCACTAGTGGAATTAAAGTTATACACTAGGAAGCTAAACTTGGGTCTATTTTTTCAGCATAAAACTAGAGCAGATGTTGCCCCTACAGTTTTAAAGAAAAAAAGCAAATTTATTCCTCCTATGCATAACACAGTAGCAACATTTGAGAAAGTTATAAGTAAACAAATATATCAGCTCAAGAATAGAAGTTATAAGGAAGGAAATTCTTATTATTGGAAAAACATGCTTGATAAGATATTGGAACAATTACATGCTGCTAACATTAAGATTCTAGTCCCTGATAAAGGTGGTGGAATTGTATTAATTGAAACATCTAGATACAATGAAAAAATATTTGAAATTTTGAATAATGTAGAGCAATATGAGAGGTCCTCATTGAATCAGGTTAACATTTCACATAGACGTATAGACCTATACCTGGAAGAATACTTATTGGATGAAAGAATAGATCAGGTATTATATGATTTTTTAAAGGTACAATATCCCTTATTAGCCACTATTAATGGCATACCTAAAGTACATAAAGATATACTTGACCCGCCACTTAGGCCAATAATTGCAGGTACCTATAGCAAAACTTTTCCATATGGGAAGGTTATTGATCAATGGTTAAAGAATATATATATGAATATTAATCATATTATAAAGGATTCTTGGGAATTCTTAGGGAAATTTACTCAAAATATATGGAATCCTGAATTAATTTTTGCAACAGTGGATATTAAGGACTTATTCTCATGTATACCTAAGGAGGATGGAATAAATAGGTTTATGAAGAGTGTTAATATTTGTAGTAAGTTGGGTGAAGACAAAAAAGAACTCATAAATGAGTTTATTAATATAGTATTGGATAATAATTTCATATATTTTGATGGGGAATACTACAAGCAGAAGAATGGTGTTGCAATGGGGGCAGCTTGTGCCCCCATTTTCGCAAATCTTGTACTATTAGACTGGGAGAGTGAATTTGTGTTTAGTTCACCCTGGCATAAATATATGACATTATATGTCCGATATTTGGATGATATTTTTATTTTATGGAAAGGAAAAAAGGAAGAATTCATCCAATTTGTTGATTATATAAACAGTACTACAAATTATTTGAGGTTTACATATAATTTTGACTACAAGGGTATTAATTTTTTGGATTCTTATGTATTCTCTGATGGTACACAATTTCAATCTAAAATATTTAGAAAAGAAACTTTTTGTAATAGCTATCTTAATTACAGTAGTAATCACCCTTATGCCCAGAAGAAAAGTATTATCAAAGGACAATCCATAAGGGTGGCCAGGATGACCACGGTAAAGGAAGACTTCCTTAAGGAGATGAATTTCCTGAAAAAGCTATTCATGGACAGAGGATATCCTGAAAATTTAGTGCAGGATGTTACCATGTATATTATTAAAGAATGGGGAAAAAAATATACACCGGTTTTGGGTGTAGGACCATCACCAAAGCAGATAAACATGGAGGCAAAAAATTTGAATACAGCACAAAATGGTCAAAATTTTCAAAGGGCATGCATTGTAAAGTTTGGTAAACAGGCTAGTGAAGTTAAACGGATTATTGATAATAACTGGAATATCATCACCAGTGATGACAGTATTAATGAGAGATTGGGTTCTAAGCCATTGTTTGTATATAAAACTGATTACAACATAAAGAGAATATTTGAAGTAAGATCCCATAAGAATAATAAACAAACACAAGTAGGTAAGCATGGGACCACTAAATGTGGACACTGCAATCAGTGTAGTAGTATTATAGATAAGGATAGTGTAGTACTCAATAATATTCTAAGAAGTAAGATTAGGTTTAGTAAAGGGAATTGCCAAACACAGCATTTGATATATATGGCAATATGTTCCTCCTGTCATCAGTTTTATGTGGGTAAAACTGACAGGAGATTAAAGGAGAGAATATATGACCACTTATATTGCATACGCAAAAAAGATACCAATAATGCTTTGTATAGGCATTTAAATAACAGCCTTGGCTGTATAGGATTTCTGTTTGGAATTTTGGAAGTAGTTAAGCAGAACCCCAGGGGAGGTGATATCAAGGCACTTGTTTCAGAAAAGGAAATTAAGTGGCAAATAAGGCTAAATGCAGCAACACCCCCGGATCTGAATGACTGCATACCTACTAAACCTCTTATAAGAGATTAGTATTCATAATTTGTGGTACATATGTTTTTTAACAATGAATATAGGTATTATATAGAATAAATCAAGTGTATGCAATTGATTTCACATGCAGTAGATATTGTATATATATGTAACAAGTGTGCTATGCCATCAACATATGCATTAAGTAGCATCAAGGTTTTTAAATAGAACTATGAATTTTGATGAGTGGTTTTATTTTTATTTTATTATATCAAGTGAACGCATATTATGTACATATAGTAGTTTTTAAATAAATGCAATTAGTTATGTATAAGTATAAATGATGTAACTTTGGACATTTTAATATATAATTTATAAGATGTTAGTGCAATTTATAATACCATTCAATATATTATATTATTAATAAGGATAGAGTCTATTTAGGTAGTGATGCAAGTATTTGATAAAATAACTGTGACTTTAAGCCAGTAATAACTTCTAATTGATTAATTGCAAATTTTTGGTGGTTATTTTAGTATATATAGGCTTGTTTAAAGTGTATTAAGTGTTCTGATGAAGTCTACGAGTGCGTAGATGAAAGCGCTTAACCTGTTGTTTTTTTTATGTGACTTAATAAAAGAAAATTGGATCGTGACTGCTTCACTAGAACTTTATCGTGGTCTTGGATAATTGTGCTGTTGCGAGTTCTAGTGTTTCCTTGTTTTTACTGTCGGAGGTCATGGATTCCATGGGTGAGATATCTACATGCTTATCACCGGTGAGACGGGAAGAGCTGGAGAAAATCCAATCGGAACTGGTAATAATTAGAGGAGAAATTACCAGGTTATTAGAACTGATGACGCCCAGTAACATCCCGCATCCAGTACAGAAACCTATTGCGAGGTTTGACGAGATGACGTCACCACGTTCGGAGGTTGAGGATGATTGCTCGGATACAATACCTAATGGCCAGCGGGTAACAGAAGGATTTCCAACTCTTCAATCGGGACGCAGACCGGGTTACAAGCATGCAGACGGAGAAGGAAGCCATTATTCAGGGTCTGATAAGGAAGCGAATACATCTGAAGAATTCTTTTTATTTTCGGGTGCCAAACCCAAAAGAATACCGCCAAATAGGACTTATTCTACAGTCGCCAGCAGAATGGAGGGGTCCAAGAAGCAACAGGACTCCAGGGACATTCTAAAACAAAGTAAGGAAGCCAATTTAGCGGGCATGTCCCATTTTAATAACATTGACAATTTTCTTAAGTCAACGTTTGAGTTTGGAACTGTTAATAGACAGAATGAGAGGGATGGAATACCTCGGGAGTCTAGCCCTAGTTTAAAAGATATGATCTACAATTTTGGTAAAAAGCTCACACAAATCAAAGCATTGCAGGTTGACAATTCATATCTGCGCAAATGTATAACTAGTGGCATTGTACCTATGGGCTTACATTTTTTTAAACAGCCCATAGGAGTTGAGATGAATGATGAAAACATCCAAGTATGTAATAAAATGTTCGACAGTTTTGGAATACAATTTATGGAGTTTATAATTGTGTGCAATGATAATAAGATTAGTAAATTATTGCAGGATGTTGATAAAATGAATATTGAGATTACACAGGATTTAATATTTCCTCAATGGGAACAGTTGTACAATAAACAATACAAATATGCTGAAAATAATTGTAAAAGAATATTTGATAGGAAATGTAAGAAATTCACTCGGGATACAAATCAGTATGCTAACTTTAAGGCCTACAGGTGGAATACTAGAAGTGACTATGAGAACAATAAAAGAACAAAACCAAATATAGGCAGGCGAGATGCATATGAGGAAAGGGGGTATAGCAATGATTTTTTAGAGGAAGACTACGGAAACAGGGGGAATTACAGAAGAGACATGAATCACAGGCATTTCAGGGGGAACAACCACTGGAAGAGATAGGGGACAATGAGACAGAAAACAGCGTAGATGTGGATGGAATAAAAAGACAAGGCATAGTCAATATATGGAAAGACTTCAAGATATATAATTATACATCCACTATTATTAATGAGGAACATTTTTTAGTGTTTTCTAAGGGTATGAAATTTATACCGCAAGGACAATTTGATTTTGTGGATGCACTAGTGGAATTAAAGTTATACACTAGGAAGCTAAACTTGGGTCTATTTTTTCAGCATAAAACTAGAGCAGATGTTGCCCCTACAGTTTTAAAGAAAAAAAGCAAATTTATTCCTCCTATGCATAACACAGTAGCAACATTTGAGAAAGTTATAAGTAAACAAATATATCAGCTCAAGAATAGAAGTTATAAGGAAGGAAATTCTTATTATTGGAAAAACATGCTTGATAAGATATTGGAACAATTACATGCTGCTAACATTAAGATTCTAGTCCCTGATAAAGGTGGTGGAATTGTATTAATTGAAACATCTAGATACAATGAAAAAATATTTGAAATTTTGAATAATGTAGAGCAATATGAGAGGTCCTCATTGAATCAGGTTAACATTTCACATAGACGTATAGACCTATACCTGGAAGAATACTTATTGGATGAAAGAATAGAACAGGTATTATATGATTTTTTAAAGGTACAATATCCCTTATTAGCCACTATTAATGGCATACCTAAAGTACATAAAGATATACTTGACCCGCCACTTAGGCCAATAATTGCAGGTACCTATAGCAAAACTTTTCCATATGGGAAGGTTATTGATCAATGGTTAAAGAATATATATATGAATATTAATCATATTATAAAGGATTCTTGGGAATTCTTAGGGAAATTTACTCAAAATATATGGAATCCTGAATTAATTTTTGCAACAGTGGATATTAAGGACTTATTCTCATGTATACCTAAGGAGGATGGAATAAATAGGTTTATGAAGAGTGTTAATATTTGTAGTAAGTTGGGTGAAGACAAAAAAGAACTCATAAATGAGTTTATTAATATAGTATTGGATAATAATTTCATATATTTTGATGGGGAATACTACAAGCAGAAGAATGGTGTTGCAATGGGGGCAGCTTGTGCCCCATTTTCATAAATCTTGTACTATTAGACTGGGAGAGTGAATTTGTGTTTAGTTCACCCTGGCATAAATATATGACATTATATGTCCGATATTTGGATGACATTTTTATTTTATGGAAAGGAAAAAAGGAAGAATTCATCCAATTTGTTGATTATATAAACAGTACTACAAATTATTTGAGGTTTACATATAATTTTGACTACAAGGGTATTAATTTTTTGGATTCTTATGTATTCTCTGATGGTACACAATTTCAATCTAAAATATTTAGAAAAGAAACTTTTTGTAATAGCTATCTTAATTACAGTAGTAATCACCCTTATGCCCAGAAGAAAAGTATTATCAAAGGACAATCCATAAGGGTGGCCAGGATGACCACGGTAAAGGAAGACTTCCTTAAGGAGATGAATTTCCTGAAAAAGCTATTCATGGACAGAGGATATCCTGAAAATTTAGTGCAGGATGTTACCATGTATATTATTAAAGAATGGGGAAAAAATATACACCGGTTTTGGGTGTAGGACCATCACCAAAGCAGATAAACATGGAGGCAAAAAATTTGAATACAGCACAAAATGGTCAAAATTTTCAAAGGGCATGCATTGTAAAGTTTGGTAAACAGGCTAGTGAAGTTAAACGGATTATTGATAATAACTGGAATATCATCACCAGTGATGACAGTATTAATGAGAGATTGGGTTCTAAGCCATTGTTTGTATATAAAACTGATTACAAAATAAAGAGAATATTTGAAGTAAGATCCCATAAGAATAATAAACAAACACAAGTAGGTAAGCATGGGGCCACTAAATGTGGACACTGCAATCAGTGTAGTAGTATTATAGATAAGGATAGTGTAGTACTCAATAATATTCTAAGAAGTAAGATTAGGTTTAGTAAAGGGAATTGCCAAACACAGCGTTTGATATATATGGCAATATGTTCCTCCTGTCATCAGTTTTATGTGGATAAAACTGACAGGAGATTAAAGGAGAGAATATATGACCACTTATATTGCATACGCAAAAAAGATACCAATAATGCTTTGTATAGGCATTTAAATAACAGCCTTGGCTGTATAGGATTTCTGTTTGGAATTTTGGAAGTAGTTAAGCAGAACCCCAGGGGAGGTGATATCAAGGCACTTGTTTCAGAAAAGGAAATTAAATGGCAAATAAGGCTAAATGCAGCAACACCCCCGGGTCTGAATGACTGCATACCTACTAAACCTCTTATAAGAGATTAGTATTCATAATTTGTGGTACATATGTTTTTTAACAATGAATATAGGTATTATATAGAATAAATCAAGTGTATGCAATTGATTTCACATGCAGTAGATATTGTATATATATGTAACAAGTGTGCTATGCCATCAACATATGCATTAAGTAGCATCAAGGTTTTTAAATAGAACTATGAATTTTGATGAGTGGTTTTATTTTTATTTTATTATATCAAGTGAACGCATATTATGTACATATAGTAGTTTTTAAATAAATGCAATTAGTTATGTATAAGTATAAATGATGTAACTTTGGACATTTTAATATATAATTTATAAGATGTTAGTGCAATTTATAATACCATTCAATATATTATATTATTAATAAGGATAGAGTCTATTTAGGTAGTGATGCAAGTATTTGATAAAATAACTGTGACTTTAAGCCAGTAATAACTTCTAATTGATTAATTGCAAATTTTTGGCGGTTATTTTAGTATATATAGGCTTGTTTAAAGTGTATTAAGTGTTCTGATGAAGTCTACGAGTGCGTAGATGAAAGCGCTTAACCTGTTGTTTTTTTTATGTGACTTAATAAAAGAAAATTGGATCGTGACTGCTTCACTAGAACTTTATCGTGGTCTTGGATAATTGTGCTAGTCCTTTTGATGTTGGAATACAATTGCATTGGTATCAGTTAGAATGGCAGTTTTCACAGTGGTTTCAGTGATGGGTCATAAAACTGCTTTGTAGAAACAAAGTAGCACAAACAGCACCCCTGACCTCCACCCATTGTAGTCCCCCATTTCATTTAGTATGCTATTCACTGCCAAACCCAACTCTATGTTCTACACAGCAAAGCTGCAGTTCTTAAAATATAAAACTGCAGCAACAAAACATAGCCAGGATAGCCAAATGATACATGTAATGTTCTCATCATTAATTAAAAGAAAAAACCCTCCCTATGCACACATTACAACTTGCTCCCCAACCTAATATCTTTCCCTTTAAATTAATGATACTGGGAATGCCCATTTTCCCATTATCATTTATATTCAAGACAGCTAGTCAGCAGATGTTACCCAGCATACTGCTAGGCGTGTTATGTACTGATGATTTTATCTATGATCTTTCATTATAGTACCCCACACACCTCCCTTTTAATTAGATATTCTAACTCTGAGATCATGCAATCCTCAGGGAAAGGGGTATATTCCCCTATTAGGGGATTGTCAATCTTGCACACCTGTCGACATTCTGCTTAGTCCACCAAATTCTGTCTACCAAACAAAGTTTCTACCTTATTCCGCTAACCCGTTTACTAGCATGTTCTCAAGATGGACTAAGTCGAATTCACTTTCCGTAAAACTCAAACGCTGGCAATGTCGAACACCGATAATGCAGAAATACAAATCTTGCTGCCATCTATATCTATCTATATATATATATATATATATATATATATATATATATATATATATATATATATATGGGTTCCTTTCTAATCCCCGACGCACTTTTTCCCAAAGTACTCATAGCCGAACATACTTACACGAAAATGCTGTTCACCGAAGCAGCATTTTCGCATAAGTATGCTGTTGTGGAGGCCGTACTACAGTGCGGACAAGGGAAGATTCCCTTTTCCCCACTGTAGTGTGGTCTCGGAGTGAGAATATTAAAGTGGGGGGGTGTGCAGGGGGGTGTAGCCCCCCTGCATAAAAGCTTTTTTCTTTTCTTTTCTTTTTTTTTTTTTTTATACATTTTAATGAAAGTGCTTTTTCAGTAAAAACGTTTTCGTTAAAATGTGTGTGTTGATGTTGGGTTCGGCTATTGCAGCTTTGTGCAATAGTCCTAGACCCATATATATATATATATATATATATATATATATATATATATATATATATATATATATATATATATATATATGTATAGATATATATACACACACACACACACACACACACACACACACACACACACACACACACACACACACACACACACACACATTGCAGGAGTGTGGCAAATGCAGTTAACCTTGTTTGCCCCTGAAAAAAAATGGCTATATATTTTTAAACTTTGCACACATGGTCCATTTTTTTATCATTTGGAATTGGCAAAACAGACTTCAAACACATTGTAGTTGGTTGAGTTACCATAGACCCAAGTGAATAAATATATCCTAGAATCAGACAACAGTGGTAAGAAATCCAATCGTCTTTAAGACCAATATGTTCACCCTAGTGTTAGTAGCAATATACAGGCAACACCATCTTAAACTTATATTTATTACCTGACCACTCTTTATTTTAATTTGACTTCAAAAGTCTCTTTTAATCATCTTTTATTGGTTGTTATTAGTCATCACAAAAATGCTGTTTTGTGAAGATGCCTTATTAAGCTCATCTTAGCTAACCAAAAATAACTACAGGTACAGATATCCTTATGTTGCCAAACTTAAAATTATTCATAAGCCCACTGACACCACCTACCTTCAAACAGCACTAACATTATGCATGTATACTTAAGCAGAAATTACTTAGCTTTCACTGTCAGAGATGAAGCATTCTGGCATTTGGCACCTCCACCATATTTATATACTAATGACAGGCGACAACTAAAAGTTGACAAAATAATAAATGACCTTGCAGTTCTTGCTGATAATGAACTTCCGTTTGATGACCACAATTATCCACAAAGTATAAGGAATTGCCCACCTGATACACTAATGGTCAAGCGCCATGTCAGGAAGGTAACTATTCCCTTGTATACAGCATTTATCAGACCATTTATAGAATACCTCCCCCAGTTTTGTTACATATTTATATGCCATCTGGTGGAACTGGAGTTAGTATAAACCATGCCTCAAGAAACAGAGCTGAAGTCTACAAAGCTTTTTTTACATCTGAAGAATACAATATCTCTTTCTCTTCTATATATTATTACTTTCTCAAAGGAAATGTATGCCTGCCATACATAGCATTAAAGAACCTCCTACTTAGGCATCCATACATTCCAGTAAGGGGTCCAGGGAGTCATGCTCCCTGATGCTCCTTGATGGCTGGTAGATCTTGAGTCTGTTCACCAAACTTATGAACCTGTCCAACCTTTTTTTCCAGCCATCTTTCAGTGAGGACATGATCAGGTAACCCAGCTTTGAACAAGTATGTTATAGAATCAATTCAGATTTTAAGGCAATCAGATGCAAATGTCTTGGTCTTTGAGATAGATATTTAAACTTTAATGCAGACATCTTAATCTTAAATGTAAGCTTATTTACATATTCTTTGTCAGTCATCATCCAGTGAATGTTTGATAAAGGTGAGCTTAGTGATGAACTAATATATCCTATCATCAGAACACAATGTTAAAAACTCAAGGACAAAACGTGTTCCATGTGAGAGGGATATTTAAAATGTTGTCTTAAAAGCAAAAGCAATATGTAGATGAAATCAGCTTAAATGTAAACTCATGCAGCCAGTCTTTACCCATCTTTTCAGGATTTAGATGGACATTCCTTTAGTTTCTGCTGTGAAGGAACTACTCAAAGGCAATAAATGCCACTCCTGGACCAAGTGGCTTATTTTAGGGAATATTGTGCTCTATCTAAACTCACAGTTAACTTAAAAAAAAAATAGTCTCCTTATGTTTTTAAGCATAGTTTACTAGGTGAAGTTCACCCCCCCCACACACACACACACACTAGCTCTTATATTCCTCTTCTCTTTGCCTGTATGAATCTGGAAATTAACATTTCACACAAGGAAAAGGAAGCCCTAAAATGTATATTTTGGAATGTTAAACAGCTTCTGCACTCACACACATCAAATGCAGATGACTGTACTCCTTTCGTGATATAGTCTCTTTTATATGCTCACTATTAAGATGACAGCTCTGAATGCAGTTATGTCTCTTGAAATGCTGTTACTACTGATTGCTGTTAATGCATGTGCTGTTCTGACCACTGAGGTAGAAGTATTCAGAATAAGTGTTCTGAGCTGTTTGAATTTTATTTTTCTAACAGGAATAACCTAGGCTGTTACAGTCTAAGTAATGTATGTTTATACACTGATGCAACTGTGTTGTATTTGATGCATCATTAAACACGCAGTTCACTATTTTGGCCCCTATGGTCACAATTAACACATATCAGGTGTCTATAGTATTATCTGCTATAGTAATATCTACTTTTAATTTGACATGTTTTCAACAGAACTTTACAAAATGTTAACACCTCAACATCTGATTTATAAAATGCCATACATGGGATTTCTTATAAACAGCTGCAATGACCTTGCACATTTCTATTCCCGAAGTGACTAGACATGAGCTATCATTTTGAAGAATTATTGTTATACATTTTAAGCTGGAATTGCACAATGACACTTCAACCTTCATGACATATGCCCACATGAGATAATTCTGAATGTTTTTTTTTATATTGCTAAGTATTTAAGCTCTGATTGTTTTTCAGTTCTTTGTTACTTACTAAACATCTTTTTGCAGAAATATAGAAAATGTTGTGACTTCACAGATGTCACGATATAGACGCTATAGAGAACATTCTAATAGTGTTTCACAAAATGTTACTATCTGCAAAGTTATATTCATGATTTTAGGCTACCTATTGGAAGGGCAAGACCAGAAAGTACAAGTACTAACAGTTGGAAAAATGAAACTGTAATTATGATAAAAACAGTGAATTCCGAATTTTGCTGTTACACTTTAAAGGCAATTTTGCAGGGGCCTTCACCTCCTGCATCCTCAACATAGATGCAGTACCCAATACACCCTCGCTATTTGAGCATATAAATTCTGAGATCACTGTTCCTCAGAGAAGGTGGAATCCTTGGAGATACCACAGTCTTGGAATTATTGAATATTCTTCTATTTGCACTTCTTTTATCACTGTTCTGAGGATCGCAGTTATGGCCCTTAGACTTACAACATGCACTTCTGATTTTAATCTGGTGAATATTTCTTCACAATGTAAAATCAATATGTGTATACAAAATTTGCAAAACACCATCTATGGGTCTCACTTTCTGTAGAATTATACAATTTCTGCACATTTCTATACAAAGTGATTTTGGATAAGTAATGCCATTCCAAATAATGATCATGAAATCATATTTTACCACTGAATTAAAAATGGCATTTTGAACTTCGTGACACAGTAAGATGAGTATTCTGAAAAGGTTTCCCCAAAATGTTAGTAACTACCAAAGTTATGGCTCTGTGTTTAATTTGGCAAGCATTTCCTCATAATTTTGCTAACGTTCAATATCTTTACACAAAAGTGTAAAAGCACCATCTTTAGGATCTCACAAACGTTATGTTACAGATCACTACAATCTGAATTTTTGTTATAAGATATTATTATCTAAGTTACTTTACTGCATTTAGCTTGATGAACATTTCCTTGTAACTTTACTTAAATTAAAAATTCTTATTCCAAATTTGCAAAATGCTATCCATGAGATCTCACTCAGAAGGAAACATAATTTTTATTTCTTTATTTATGCTTATTCTTTATTGGCCAGGTTAGTCTCACTAGGCTAGTGGCCTCTTTTCAGGGGATACTACTATGAGAAATTTGGTCAGGGCATCGGGGAACTTCCTCTACTGTTTTAAATAGGTGCTGTGGGATCTTTTATTTCCACCTCAGCTACCACCAACTCTGGCAGTTGAGGTCTTGATTTCACATCTCATCTGAAGCATGACACATTCAGGATTGCAGCACTCCTCCCCATGCCACACTGTAGTGCTAGCAATCAATCTACTTAGGTTCATAGGTTCATAGTTTCATAGGTACCAGGCTATTGGTCCTAGGACCTATATAAGCCGAGACAAAAAGGTATCCTGGCTTTCACCACCCAAGAAAATTATTTTCCTGTGTTCCTGTCGAGCAGAGCCACAGAGGTGATCCCCAGGGTGAATTTACTTGGCATGGGAACAGAACCCATAACCTTCAGAATCAAACTGCTACCTGTTATGCCAGTGACACTGGGAACTCTGGAATTACCTTTTAAGACAGAATTGCATGACAACACTTTAGAGTTTATGAAATAGAAACATAAGATGAACATTTTGAAAATTGCATCTCAAAGCACTACCAAGTGGTGACCATCTCCCCGTAATGTTACTAAACTACAAATTTTTACATTAAGTGTGCACACTGCCACCAGTGGGACCTTAGCTCATGAACAATTTCCTGTTCTTATACCTCTTCCTCCAACCTAACAGTTTCAAGTTCAGTGTTTGTTTTTCAGGAAAAACACATTATCTTTCAACTATATATATTCAGTGCTTGTTTTTCTAAGTTACCCCACCAATTTTCCAAATTCATGGTTCTTCCTTTGCATCTCTACATTCATGTTCACTCCTTGTCCAAAGTCAACCACTCACCTCCCAAATTCATGTTTAGTGCTTCTTGTGCAGGTTCACCCTGCACTCCACCCAAACTTACTTTCACTGCTGTGCAGGGTTATTCCCTACCTCCTAAGTTTATATTCATAGGTTCATAGGTACTTACTAGGCTAATGATCTGTGAAAATGTTAATAAGCTTATCCTTACATTCTCATGGTAATTCCTAGCTGATGCTATTCTGCATACAAATAGCCCAGAGATGAGCACAACAAATATATCTTGGGGCATTTACGTTTCCTCTATCTGTGAGGGTAAGCGGTGCTAAGTACAGTGGAATGATTACATCCCTGGTCCTGGACACAATAGCTTTAGATATAAGTTGTGAGATGAAAAAGGACTTCCTTACAACAGTGGATACATGGTGAGTAAAGGACGGTTCATTGTCCACATAAGTTCCCAGATCTCTAAGTATGGGATACATTTTCAGCATGTGTTGTCGATATGATAGTTACAAGGGGATTCATACTTGCCAAAAGATAGGATTATACACTTCTTGGCATTTATTTTTAGTCCATAGTTTTAATACCAGCTATTTTTTGGGACAGGCCCTCTTAGAGGATCTTGATTCCTCTGTGGAGTTTATGATGGCACTGAGTTTACAGTCATCTGCATTCATTGCTTATTGTTCAGGGTCACCACCCTCCACTCCCAATTTCATGTTCAGTATTTGTCTCTTCCTAAAATACCTTCAATTGTGTTTTAAATAACATTTATTCTATATGATTAAATGAGCCCAAAACTTAATTTAGTTATGTTTTTAAGTGTATAGTGTTTTGTTTGCATTTATGTATGGTGTATATTCCGTATTCAGTATTACAGAATTTTATTTAAGCTCAAAATTTATATTTCATTTTGTTTCTTTTTGCTTTTGGAAAGTACTTGTACATTTGTCTTCTGTGGAATGCAACTGTACATTTATCTTGACATTTTTACAAATGAGGCAAGATAAGGAAAACATGTAGCATTTGGTTTGATCTTTGATCAGTGAATCTCATAAAGCCGATGTACATGAGACGGTATTATAATGCAGGTATTTATTGCATGATATCTTCTCTGCTGTATGCTACAAATAACTTACTCTCTTTTTCCCCTTTGTTCTTTCACAATGCTGTGGTCAATCACTTATGCAAGTCAATAATGAGAACTGATAATTGCAATTTTGTGATTTTTTTTTTTTTAAATTTCATGTCAGAGTCTCCCTATTATCACAAGCCACTTTTTCCCTCTTTTTTCTAGTAGCTCCCCAGGTATTTTGTATTACCCCTCAGGAGTGTCTACTGTCCAGATGGGATTTAACTTAATGGTGTCCCTTTTCCTGAGAAGCCAGAAAGTGATGCAGAGGACACTATGGGTATTATTCAAAAGTGGTCCTATGATTTTTATACTGCTCTAATGTCACATGCCTGCACAGAACGCATGCAAAGCAGACCAATCAAGGATGAGTTTATTCATGAGCTATAATTGACATTCACTTGTGCTGTCACAACCTTTTCCACTAGTAGTCAAGCACCAGTCTGTGGTCTCTACCAGGGACACTAATGTTACTGGTTCTCCTCTCAGTCCCCATGAAGAAAGATAATTGGCCCATAGTCACTTTAGTCTCCCCATTCTGGTTGTATGATATCCTGGCACTTTAGTCAGGTCAGTCTTATTTCTGCATCAACAGTCCTATATTCAAATTCTTCAAAATACATATGAGGTATCAGATCATTTTTATGTTATCAAGGTACTCTAAATTTAGAAGGCAACCTTTTATTTATCCTTTTCAGGGCTCTGTTTTTATCTAAACAGCATTTCATCTAAACATTAGAAGTAGAATTTATCTATTTTTTTATTTTATAATTTTTAATGGGGGGGGGGGGCAAACCGATCACAACTGACCATTTGCAGGTACTGTCTGGGTGAAATAATTCACAAAGAAGAAAATAAGTGAAAGAGGACAGAGAGGAGGTCAGCTGTACATGTCAAAAATAGAACAGAAAATAATATATAATAAAAACTGTACAGTGGCAATTAATATATGTGGCGAGAATTATAACAGAAAAGCAAATTTTACAATTTACATGATTACATTTTAGGTATATATTATGAAGAAAATGTTGTGGAATGACAGTCAGGGCAGGGGAGAGTGAGGTAGTTAGGAGGTGTTGGTAGTTGAGAGAGAGGCTGAGAGGCCTTATATGATATGGCCTGCTGTGTGGCAAGTACAGTTTATTTGGTGTGGAAGAATTTTTTAAGTTCAGCTCTGAAGGTGGGGAAGGAGGATTTTAGTTCCTTGATATGGTTGAGGAGGGATTCCAATATTCCAATATTAATCAAGACAGCTACAGAAATTTTCAGTGAACTTGTAGCCATAAATCAAATTATACCACCTGCATCTTTTTCATATGACTTACTAACATTACTGGAGCCTACGTGGACACTGATAACTGTTAGCTTTTTTGGCAATAAAAAAAAAACTTTATTACTCTAGTGTGCAAATTATTAGTTCTCATGGGTTCCTATCACTTCATTGAAACCTCAATCTGCCAAACCCCTATTCATCGAACTTAAAACGTCAAAGATCATTTCAGTGAACACTTATATCAGTGAAAAGTGTTCCCAGGGAAAGGAATTAGTTGACCACTGTTACAAATTTGCCCTTTTCCCTAATGTACTGCAATCTTGGAGTTGGCATATATAATTAGGGGGGGTGTGGGGGGGTGCAGCCCCCTACCTTGGTGAGTTTAAAACTATGTAGCTTGTCTTATGGTTGTTCTGGTGGCCAAGTCATTTAACTCCCTGGGAAAACATTTTGCTAATGTAAGAATTAGCTGAAATGGTGCTTGTTGTTTTAAGTTCGATGAATAAGGTTTCGATGGAATGAGGTTTCGATAAAGTTACAGCTACCTGTTCTCACAACGTAGAGACATGAACATTTGTTAGGTAAATTATCACATCTGCATTTAGCCTGTTATGAAACAAATGTCTCTCTGGCAAAACATTTTGTTTCAGTTCACAGGTTCATAGGTAAGTACTAGACAATCAGTCTACAGACCATTTCAAGCCTACCCAAAAAATCCTATCCAAAATTTCCCTCTAATCTCAAGGAGAGCAAGACAAGACAGACAGGGGAGATAATGTGAGGCTGCTTATCCAATTATCTAGGTTTAACTTGAAGGTGGAAAGGGTGCTACTCTGCTTGAAATGTAGTAGACGTTTGTTCCAGAGGTGAGGGATACGTTGGGACATGAACCTCTCACACTAATGTGTCTTATTTATCTGCTGATGAAGGTTTAGTCCCTTTAACTAAGTATTTGATGTACCATTAGTTCTGTGAAAGGATAATAAATCAAATAGGACTGGATATTTCATGGCATTAAAGGCTAAACACAGATCTCTACAGAGGAGTTTGTAAGAGACTGCATACATAGAAAATGTTGCCAGTTTCTCCTGATAACTAAGATTTTTGAGACAAATGATCTTTTTAGTTATGAATCTCTGAGGCCTGTCAAGTTGTATGATATGCTTAAATGCATACATGTCAAAACTTGCATTTTATTCAATAATGGGTGTGCAAAGATATGAGTAAAGGGGAATTAAGACTTCTTTGGATCTAGTGAAGATGCCTTTGGAAATTAGATAGGCCAGATAAAAGGCTTTCTGAACTACTCTGAAGACATGATGACCAAATGATAACGAACTATCAACAAGAGTACCCAGATCCCTTACGACAGTGTCTGTTTGGATGGGTGCATCACCTAAATGGTAAGTTAAAGTGCTCTGTTTACCAACATGAATTATGCTACATTTTTTTACATTTAATTTGAGACCATTTCCCTTGCACCAATTGTTAATATGGTCTAAGCTGTTTTGGAGCAGTTGTGAGTCATTTGAAGATCAAATAACAACACCCAATTTGCAGTCATCTGCAAACTAGTTAACCATATACCAGAAAAGCTGTCCTAAAGGCCTGAGAAATATATGCCAAATAGGAGACAACCAATAGCTGAGCCCTGTTGTATACCACCGGTACCTGTTTTGCTTTCAGAAGTGGCACCTGCTACTCTAACCACATGGGTACTGTCAGAGAACCAGTTAGCTATCCATCGCACAATATAGGAATTCATAATCAGATTAAGAAAAATATACCCAAACATAATGCATAAAGCTGATCAAAACATGAACAATAACTGGATAAAGCATAACAATCAGCTGATAATCATGGCCAGGTCTTGATATGCTGCATGCTTCCATAACCACTATCCACTGCTTCGATTACTTTTTTAAAGAAATTAATGAGGTTAAAGAGGCAGGACATTTCTTTAATAAACTCAAATTGATGAGAGTCCAGGGTTGAGAAATTTTCAATGCCCAGATTAATGAAGTCTGAGATAATGCGCTCTATAGC